>NC_056739.1:298915896-299105896 GCF_019279795.1 Protopterus annectens
CATAAGATGATCTCAAAAAAAAATCCAAAGAATTTCCTGAGCTCAATTAAAAATTATTGTTTAACCTGGCTCTCCTTCCTCACCAAACCCCTATCTGGACTTATCACCCTCAGAAACAGCTACCAATTTTTACCCTTTTTCACAGATATCATAGCCCCTCTTCCATCCAGCTCTCCCAACTACTAGAAATGCTAAGAAGATAGATGGGGCTTTTTGTTTTTCTTCAGGCATGGTAGTTGTTTATTGATCTAGATAGAAGATGGGTGAGAATGGTGTACAATGTGAATGGGTGAGGTGTCTCTGTGAGGAGGGTGAGAAGTGTGGGGGAGGGGTGTAGCAATGGTGGTAAGGAAAATGTATGGAAAGAATTTAGGTTCTATGATGTCTGGGATGTTGGTGTGGGGAAATGGGAGTCAGATTCCCTGATCTGGTGCCCCTCAACTCCCAATTTAGGAGCAAAAAAAAGTCAGTTCCTTGATCTGGTCAGGTCTTCTTAATTAACACGAGGAGAACAAAACAAAAAGAAAAGGGTCCTCTACTCCAGTACTAAAATAAAAAAAAACAAAACAAAACTGTAGTAATCTGCTTGCTACAACTTACACCATGTATGAGGTGCTGAAATGCTTAAGTCCTGACAGCAAAAACAGTACCTGAATTTTTTTATTTATTGACATTTGTTTACTGAGAAAGCCTGACTGAGCAATAACCCATTGTCAGCTGATGTTTGAGAAGAAAATCTGCAATATACTTCCGCATTCCAGCAAGCTCTTTACTGTGTTTTTTACATTAATAGGACTTAGGAATTTGCATCTAGTAGCAGTAGGTAGTAGCCTGATTGTTGTTCAACTAATAAAAGACCTGCATTTTCTCAATTTCTTTGCAATCAGTTTGGGGGATATGGGCATCCTGAGACAATGTACCAACTGTCACATGTTCACTGACAACAATTTAATCTTTAAAGAAATAGACCCAACATATAGAGATGTAAACATGCATTGTCAATGAAGATAAAATTCTCACATGCAGGCACTCAGAATAACAACCAGATTGTCAGAAACACACATGCTATACCCACCACACATAGTATGCACCCCACACAAAGACTAAAATATGTTGAGGTACTTAAATGCAATCTTCCTAAACCCAAAGACATCCCTGGTACTCCACTTGTAAAAATCTTAGTCAGCAAACTCAAAGGCACTCTATAAAAACAACACCTAACACCATACATACAGTCATACCAAGTGGAGCCTTATCTACTAAGCCCATAAAGCAAGTCAACACAATACCCAGTATTCTAGTCATGGGGACTCCACTGTGTGACATACTGATGCCTCTCTCACCTGGCTGAACAAGGAGAAAATAACAGTCAACAGCCAATCAGGAGCCAGGATACAACAAATTACACATGCACTCAAGTCACTGCACCACAGGTACTAGCACAATTCAGTCATAGTCCATGTAGGTGTATATGTACTACTAATGGACAGATGCAGCTCCTAAATAATTTATCCCATGCATTGGTCCCCTCAAATTATCTATGGTATGAGCCCAGTTATTCTTATTAGACATAATATACAGTTATTGATCATGGGAGGGACAAGTCTAATCTATAACCAAATGTGACAGGTTATTTTGTGCACAAAAATGGAAACTAGCTAGGCTTAAAATGGCCTGCAAGGGCAGCTAGCCTAATACTTACTTATACTTCCCTTGGCAACATGAAGAGAGACATTATGGAGCTCTCAGATTATTTGTCACGGGCTGATATGTGCCAAGCATTGAGCAGCGTTCTTCTTTCAGCAAGAATAATGCCACAATACAAAAAAAAAAATGTTTGACTTTAAAAATTAGCTTAGTTTCCGATGTCATTCTAGGGGGGAAATGAATTTGTCAGCATAAGAGGATATGGTCAAAATATCAAGTTTCTTTCCCAAGGATGGTCTGCACCTGTCCCCTCTAGGCTTTTGAATATTGGTGAAAACATGGTCCTCCATCCACTGAGCCTTTTTAGGCAATGCTAAATTGATAAACATTTCAAGATAACAGAACCTATCCAATGCAATCTAAAGGTATTAGTGCTCAATGCCAAAAGTCTAAACAAGAAGCTCTACTCCCTCCAAGTGCTCCTCACCTTGGAGGATGCAGACACATGTGCAGTTACTGAGAGAGCAAATTAAGACCAACAAACCCAATTCTGAGGTTAAGAGAGCTTCCCAGACCAAGGACAACCACAAGGCTAAATTTAGCTCTGCTCATAACCTTAAATGCAACACACAACAGTGTGCTGAACTGGTTACGAATGGAGCAACATTCACTGAGCTGGAAGATATAGCAAATCTAGTGGCTGACAAATTTGTTAAAACTTCACCCCCCCCCCCCAACTGCTCACCAGGAAATACCATCAAACATAACTAGACCAATTATCAACAGAGAAGAGGTAATAAATGAGCCTTTTAAAGCCCAAAACAAAGTATAATGGGCTCCAATAATACCCTGAGATGCTTTCTAAACAGTCTGAAATATGACTTATCGGGGCCACTGGAGTCACTTTTCAACAGTTGCCTCCAAACAGGATTTGTGTCATGTGAATGGAGGGCTGCAGTGAATCCTGGGAACTACAGCTGCAGTAGTCTGAGTAGTCTCATCTGTAAAACCATGTTAAGAACCATCATGGAAATGACTGATAATGACATAGGAAGCCTTCAGACATAGGACCCAAACATGTTTGGTTTCAACAATGGCATGTTAAGGACTTCTTTGAAAAGGTCACAAACACAATGGATAAAGGTAAAATGGTGCATACAGCCTACCTTGACCTAGCTAAGGCATTTGATACAACCCTCCACTCAGGCATTTTTAATAAATTCATGTAATTAGGCCTAACCCCTTTGTAATGCACTAGATAGCCAACCGGCTCATAGACAGGACCCAAGAAGTTAGGATGAGGTGACCATCTCCATTAAGGGGCCTATCAGCAGCAGACTCCCTCAGAGATCTGTGCTGGGACCATTCCTTTTTGACAATTTCTTGGAAGTCAAGGCCAATGTCATGGGTCTCTGGCTGATCATGTAATGCAGATGATTGCAAACTAGGAGCAGTCATTGAATTGCCCCAAGACACAAATATCTTGCAGGAAGGTCTAAAATAGACAAATGACTAGAACTAAAGCCAGAGCTTAAAACTCAATGCCAAGAAATATATGATAATACCTTTTGGGAAGTTGGCCACCCCAGGAAACTACCTCATCAATAAAATACCCCAAGAGTAGACCCAGTAGTCAGGGACTTGGAGATGCATGTAGGTAGTAACCTGGCTTTTGACCAATGTTTGTCTAAGGTAGTAAGAAAGACATTCTGTGTTGCTCAGTTTGTAAGTAAGGGTGTGGCATCCAGGTCCAGGGAGGCCATTGTGTGTCTTTAGTCAGGCCTCTTCAGACTCATAATTGATGCATAGTACCCCCTTACGTATGTACATGATTAGGCACATGCAACAACTGGAATGTTCACAGAGGTTCATTACAAAAAGAATGCAGAGTGTAAACAAAACATCCTATGCAGATGATCTCAAACCCATATCTCTGCACTCTGTTTCCTACATATTGTTGAGAGGTGATCTATGTCTGGCATACAAGACGTACATGGACTCCACTCCGATGGACCTTTTGCAAATCCACAAAATAAACAGCATTAAAACTACTAAATCCAAGGACTTAAATTTTGCTTACAAGATAAATAACACATTTTGGAGGGACAAGTATGTGTCTCTGAGAATTTCCATTCTCTGGAACAGTCTTCACATCCATCTGAAGCAAAGCCCTTCCTTAACACTGTTCAAGTGTAACCTGGACCAGTGGACGGGAAACTAGAAATGTATCTCTGGTCTGGCACCTATATCTCTGATGGACAGAGGCAGTAGTTAAATCATGCCTTAGCTAACATATACTGCCTTAATAATAGCCTCTAAAGCACAATAACTTATTGGAGACATTTGGGTTGCATGGCTAAGCCTGTAAAGGCCCCAGTGGTCATAAGCTTAGTATGCACCTATGAACCTATGGACATGTTGCGTGAACACAAAGCAGTAGAATACAGCAAATATAAACATATGATATGGATTGCCATTTTTAAAAGTACAATTATAATAAAACTGAATTATAAAGGTTGTTACTTTTATAAATAACACACAATGCAATATAATATGGGATAACCACAGAAATAGTAAGATTGTTTAGTGAAGAACAAAGCTTACATTTTTTAAATTAGAAGAGGTGAAGAGAGAGAGAGAGAGAGTGAGAAGGAAGCAAATGTAAGATAAGCAGGGAAAATACAGTTTCAAAAGAGATAAACAGTGGTTCATTTAGAAAATGATTATTAATAAGTTGACAAAGAGTGTCAAAGATGAATAGTAAGTAAAGAAATAAGTGTATACATGTGAAGAGAAAGTATGTGCATAAAGGGTTACTTTCAAATTACAAATGATTGCTTGAATGATATGTGCTTTGGTAGAAAAAGAAGTGAGTAAGATTTTCGGTAGTGGAACAGGAATCATAGGATCATAGGAGACTACTTATGGCTCCGGGACCTTTACAAGCTTAGCCAACTTCAATCCATGTTCCTAAGGCTGTCTGGTTCAGACACTAAAATCAGCACCTATTGCCCCTGTCCAAGATGTACACAGGTGGATAACTAGGATGAATTTTTGGTTATCCATCCAATTGTCCAGATTATGCTTAAATAGGGCCAATAAGAGGGTTTGCTTAACATGAATGAGAAAGCTTGTTCCAAAGGTAGGGCAACCTCTGTGAGACAAATCTGTCTTTCTGGCAAGTTCTGTTGATGTCACATACCAGGTTAAGGTCCTTTGAGCGAGTGACCCATCTGCCATTTGAATTGTGAATGTGCAGCATTTCCATTAAAACTGGGTCAGAGATTGCTCTATATGCAAGGCACAGGTCACCTCTGACCAGTCTGTACGACACAGAGTAAAGTGACAATTTAGTCTGTCTACATAAGAAGACCCTGAATTTCCTTTGTAAGGAACCTTTGTGATCTCTCCAATTGCTGCAGGTATTTGGAAAGGAACATACAAAAGGGAGAATTATACTCTATTATTGACCTGATGAGGGAAGAGTACAGGGTGTTATAACCTCTTTTTTTCTGGAGGCAATGTCCTTGCTTATGAGATGAGCAATATAAAATGCCCTTCTTACCACTGTGGAGACATGCTGATCAAAGTTAAGGTTGCTGTCGACCTGTGTGCGCAGATCATTCACCACTGACTTTAATAGAGTTAATAGAGGAAGAGATACTTACAAATTGCAAATGAGTTCTTGAAGGATATGTGCTTTGGTAGAATAACTGAGTACAATTTTCAGAAGTGGAACAGGAATGGTAGTAAGATAATATATCAGAAAAATGAAAAATGATTATAGCTGGAGGAAGTGAAGGGATAGGAAGGCTGCAAGTAAAATAGGGTGAAATATATAACTATGGTTAGAATATGCAAGTGGAATGAAAAAGAAAAATGGATTATAGAATCGGACTAGCCTAGTATGGAGCATGATCAGAGCCAGCAATTAGGAATGTTTTTAAAGAAGTTATGAACATGTGGAGGTTGGGTGAAGACTTTATTGTCACAATGAATAAGTTTGAGGTTTTGCTACCATGCTAGAGTACAGGGAGTGAACTGCAGATTTGTTTGTTTGGGTATGTTAATGATGTTTATCATTTGATCTAAAGGAATGTTGTGCGGTGTAGTTTTGGAGAATTGTACTAAGAGCTGGGCAGGCTGTAGGACTATTTATTATTTTTTGTGCTTGTGACGACCGTGCCCTGGCCCAGCAATAAAGGAGCCTCAATACTCACCACTAACACCAGGGAGGTCGTCTCATAGAAGAGAGGAAAGGATAACTAATACACACAGTAAAGTACAATTTCCCTTAAGTGCACACAGAGATCGCAGTCAGTCTGGGGCTGGTTGCTCCCTTGCTCACCAGGTCCCCAATAAGACTCCCCGCTGGCACAGCTATAGGGTCCAGGTCTCAGCCTAACTGGGCAAGCTAAAACCTCCAGTACCCTCTCTGTCCAACCAGTGCTTAGTGTCTCTGTCCAGGTAGCTGACACAACACACACACACACACACACACACACTTTGAGATAAGTATTTATACAACTTCACAGACACTCCTGGGAAAGGCTGACACAGATTCTCCAGCTGTGTCTCTATTACCCAGACCATACGGTAGTAATTCTTGCCACCACCCAGTTAATAATATCAGCTACTAAAAGGCCCTTAAAAGGGTGTCCAATTATTACTGTGCAATATTATTATCCAATGGTAATGTGACTATTCAGTCTAGGCTTATTGGAAGGGCTTAGACAGTAAACTCTATAAATATATAATTTACTCTAAAGCATACTTTATCTCTCCATAAACTAGCCACAGGTAGAACGTTTTAAAAATATTTAATAATAAATAATTAAAACCAAAGACAAAACTACTACATCACATAGATATATAAGAGTTCACAGATCATACAGAAACTTAAAATAATACGGTAGGACAGGTCTGATTTCAAAGAAAAATACCTAATTAATCTTTACTAGCTTTAACTATTCCTACAAGAAATCACAGTGCGAAAACTTACATGTGAGCATAAGGCAGAGTGCTGATAAGTTGGATATGCAAGATCAAAATGCTCCCAGTCTCTTGTGAGAAATAGTATTTAAACATTACTAACAAACATGTCTCTAAGGCCCTCCCAAATTACATCATGTTGACACTTAGGTTTTCCCAGTATTCATATTGCGTCATCTTAACACTTGGTCTGAGTTCTCAGGCCACAGACTGCATTATTTAGCAATCTAACATCTGCACAGAAACTTACAACAATATAAGTCATTTCACATGTATAGTCTAACAGAAAACAGAGTAATAAAGCGCATTCCACATCTAAATTCTGGTCATAAACTTTAGCTTTAAAACAACGGGCATGAAACCTTCATCCAGACACACTGGATCCGAATTCTAATATGAAAGGGCCACAACATGCTTCACTGGGCCAGTAGAGTGCAATGTTGTCACATATTTTGCAGTTCCACATTTCACAATATTCTTTTACACTCAAGAAAATATGCCTGTATTTTACATTTATTTACAAATGCCTGAATTATATATCAAATTCTATTTGACTAGGCTGGTAGCCTTTGCCTATCTCTCCCCAGTAATCACATCTCTCCTCCCCCGGGGAACTCAAGCAAGTTTTTCAAGTGCCCCTTGAGAAACATTGCTTGAGAGTGTCAGGTCTATCTGGGTGTACCTCACCCCATTCCCTGTCTTGAGAGCCCATCTGTATTGGTATTGCTACTCCCACTGTGGTGCTGCACTGACATATCATATGCCTGCAACCCCAAGCTCCATCTTAGCAACTTGGCATTTTGCTGACTGGCTCTGTTTAACCATGTTAGAGACTTGTGATCTGTCATCACAGTGAATTTTCTTCCATACAGATAAGGCTGAAGTTTTTGTACTGCCCACACTATGGCTAAACATTCCTTTTCTAACGCTGCATAGCATTCCTCCCTGGGTTGGAGCCTATGACTGAGATGAACCACTGGGTGCTCTTCTCCCTCTGAAGAAATCTGGCTAAGTACAGCCCCACCCAATGGTCAACCCTGCCCTCTGTAGTCTGCCTAGCACCTCCCTGACATACTGAAGGTGCTCTTACCAGGAATGGCTGTAGATAGCAATATCATCCATGTAAGCAAGGGAAAACCCTCCTGCTCCTGTTAAAATATGATATACCAGCCTCTGGAAAGTCACTGGGGCATTCTTCATCCCAAAGGGCATCTTTGTGAACTCATACTAGCCAAAAGGAGTCACAAATACTGACTTCTCTCTAGCACTGGGAGTCAAGGCCACCTGCCAGTAACCCTTGGTAAGATCAATGGTTGTAAGATACTTAGCCCCACCCAGCTGCTCCCAGGCCTCATCTGTTCTAGGCATGGGGTAAGCATCCGATTCTGTGTGACTATTTAATTTCCTGTAATCCACACAGAACATGTTGCTGCCATCCATCATTGGCACCAACACCACTGGTGAGGCCCAGGGACTGTTGGACTCTTGAATCACCTCTAGTTCCAACATCTCCTGTACCTCTTCCCTCAGAATCTGTTTGACTCTCTCAGCTACCATATAAGGGGCCTGCCTGATAGGCCTTTGGGGTCCTGTATCCACCTGGTGCTGCACCAGGTGGGTGCTCCCTGGATTCCCGGTGAACATGCCCCCAAACTCCTACAGCACTTCTTGGATTTCTCAAACCTGGGACATTGCTACCCCTTCCACCGAGGTGTCAGCCCGAGCCTCACTGAGGAGATCAGTCACAAGATTTCTCTCAGACTCCTCCTGCAATCCACTACAAATGCTCAGCACAAGGGCCTCCCTATCATGGTAAAGTTTCATCATGTTAACATGGTACAATTTGTGCCTCTGCCATCAACCTAGCACTTCCACCATGTAGTTAACATCACTTATCTTTCTTACCATCTTGTAGGGTCCCTCCCAAGCTGCCTGCAACCTGTTGTGTCTGACAGGAATGAGAACCATCCCCTGCTGCCCTACAGCATACTCTCTAGCTCGAGCATTCCTGTCATACCACACCTTTTTCTGTTGTTGGGCTTCTGCCAGGTTCTCCTGGGCCAAGCCCATGAGTTCCCTGAGCCTTGTCCTGAGGGTTAGGATGTATGCCACAACAGACTCCTTGTGAGACTCACACTCACCTTCCCACTCATCTCAAATTAAATCTAAAGGTCCCTTCACCCTATGCCCATACAGCAACTCAAAGGGTGTAAAGCCTGTCGACTCCTGGGGAACTTCTCTGTAAGCAAACAACAGATGGGGCAAATATTTGTCCCACTCCCTCTTAAACTGATCTGCAAATGCCTATAGTATGGACTTGATTGTAGAGTTTAACCTCTCAACAAGACCATTAGTCTGGGGATGATAGGGGGTGGTCTTCATGTGCTTCACCCCACAGGACTTCCACAGACAAGCCAGAAGGTCTGACATAAAATTGGCACCTCTGTCAGACAGTATTTCCTTTGGGGAAACCTACCCTGCTGAACATCTCTAGCAAAGCATTTGCCACCTTCTCTGCCTCAAGGGAGGACAAAGCCACTGCCTCAGGGTATCATGTAGCATAATCTACAATCACTAGGATATACTTTTTCCCTGTGGAACTTGGGGTACTCAGAGGACCCACAATATCCATAGCTACCCTCTGACATGGCTCCTCAATCACAGGCAAAGGCATCAAAGGAGTTCTCACCTTGTCTCCTGCCTTGCCTACCTTTTGGCACTGCTTACAGGTCCTGCAGTACCCTGGTACATCTCTGGAAATTCCAAGCCAATAGAAGTTTTGCATAATATGCCCCTTTGTACATTTTATGCCCGTATGACCTGTAAAGGGAATATCATGGGCTATGGCTAGAAGTGCCAGATGGTAAGCTCTAGGCACTACCAACTGCTATACTTGTCACCTTCCAGCCCTCCCTCAGGGGTCCACTCTCTGTACAGTAACCCTTTGTTCCAGTATACTGATTCCCCCTTCCCTTGAGAATTAGGTGCCTCCCTATCTACCTGCCTCAGGCCTTGCAATGTAGGGTCTGAGAGCTGAGCCTGTCTCAAGTCTCCCCTTGTAACCATTCCTAGCTCCCCTTCCACAGGAAGTCTGGCATCCTCTGACAGCGGTGCCTCACTGTCAGCCTGGGTAATACTACTCACCTCTACCTTTGCAGTTACCCTGTCCAAGGGAACATCAGTACCCACAAGCAGCTGTGGCTCACATTCAGTCTCACTGCTACAGCATAGCTCACTCCCTGAAGTAACCACCTCAGCAGTCCTGGCTGCAAGTATGCAGTCTGTCTGGGTCTCCCCCAGGCTACCAGACCCACATGCTTGTCTCCTAGCCTCACTGCATGTAACTGCATAAGTACATAGTACTGCCTCATCCAAATCCTTCCCTCTCAGGAAATCTGCAGGATGGTAGTTCCATATCCCTGTTGTCTCAAGACAACCCACTGTTGGCATTTTGTCTTTCTCACTCAGTGACTCCCTTACCTTTGGCTCCCCACCTTGCCTCCATTGACATCTGTATGCCACATGGCCCCACATGTTGCATTCAAAACATTTCACCCTAGGTCCTGGACACGTACCTGGACTAGTGGCTTCCCCTGCTACTGGCGGATTCTGTTGGGGCAGTCTGTGCTGCCCACCATGGGTTCCTTTAGACCTATGTGCAGTACTGGGGGTAACTTTCCTGTGCAGGGCTGCCCTGCTTGCTAGGTATAGGTCTCCCTTCTTCCCCAACTCCTCTGAAGTAGCACACTGTCTATCAGCTAGCCAGATCCTCATGTCCTCAGGAAAGTGCTAAGGGCATGTTCCCTTATCAAAAGGTCTGCCAGCCCTTCAGATGTGGTGACCAGACATCCACTCACCCAGCTATGAAAATAAGTGATCAGTTCAGCAACATATTCACACACACTTTCATCTGACTTGTGTCTATGCTCACTAAACTTTTTCCTATACATTTCAGGTGTTAGCTTAAAATATTCTAATAAATGCCTTTTTACAGCAGTATAATCAAAACAGTCAGTGTCATGCATTTTTGCTAAAGAAGTTGCAGCTTTGCCATGGAGTAAGGGGGTCAGGAACTGTACCCAGAGCCCTTGGTCAACTTCATACTGTTTACATACCCACTCAAACACATGAATGAAGCTATCAAAATTATCCCCCTCTTTAAACTGTAGAAGAAATTTACTGACCTTTTGTGCTTCTGGGGTCTGGTTACTCCCTTCCTCATTACCTCCATGACTCTGGTGAAGAGTCAGCATTTTCCTCTCATGCCTCCTCTGCCGTTCATTTTCCTCAGCTTGTAGACTCCTTATTTTCTCGGCTGCTTCTAGTTCCATACGCCTGGCCTCCAACTCAAGTCTCTTTAGCTCCAGCTGGATTTTTAAGTCCAGTGCAGAAAGGTTGAGCTGTCCATTCTACGAGGATATTGTATCTTCACTGTCAGTCTGATTGTCCTCCAGCCTGCTGTTTTCTTATGCAGCTGTAACCAAGGCTGCAATCAGGTCTGCTTTAGTCAGGTTTCCATGCACCAGTCCCTTAACCTGGCACATCTCCACCAGCTGACTCGTTGTTAGCTTTCCATACTTTTCTACTGACATGCTGACTGCTCACCCTGACTAACACTAAGCTAACAAAAGAAATAAAACTATTGTGATCTTAACTCTGAGTATACACTACATGGCTGTTTTAGAGCACAAAACACTTTTAGAGATCACTGTACATAAGCTACAGGAATTTGCTCTACCCCACACCACTACAAGCCAATTAGTATGTGAAGTAGATCCCACCACTGCCAAACACTTGTGATGACTGTACCCTGGCCCAGCAATCAAGGAGCCTCAATCCTCACCACTAACACCAGGGAGGTTGTCTCATAGAAGAGAGGAAAGGATAACTAATACACACAGTAAAGTACAATTTTTCTTAAGTGCACACAGAGATCACAGTCAGTCTAGGGCTGGTTGCTCCCTTGCTCACCAGGTCCCCAATAAGACTCCCCACTGGCACAGCTATAGGGTCCAGGTCTCAGCCTAACTGGGCAAGCTAAAACCTCCAGTACCCTCTCTGTCCAACCAGTGCTTCATGTCTCTGCCGAGGTAGCTGACACAACACAAACACACTTTGAGATAAGTATTTATACAACTTCACAGACACTCCTGGGAAAGGCTGACACAGATTCTCCAGCTGTGCCCCTATTACCCAGACCATTATGGTAGTAATTCCTGCCACCACCCAGTTAATAATATCAGCTAATAAAAGGCCCTTAAAAGGGTGTCCAGTTATTACTGTGCAATATTATTATCCAAAGGTAATGTGACTATTCAGTCTAGGCTTATTGGAAGGGCTTAGACAGTAAACTCTATAAATATATACTGTACTCTAAAGCATACTTTATCTCTACATAAACGAGCCACAGGTAGAAGGTTTTAAAATATTTAATAATAAATAATTAAAACACAAGACAAAACTACTATACCACAGAGATATCTATGAGTTCACAGATCACACTGAAACTTAAAATAATACAGTAGGACAGGTCTTATTTCAAAGAAAAATACCTAATTAATCTTTACTAGCTTTAACTATTCTTACAAGAAATCACAGTGCTAAAACTTACATGTGAGCATAAGGCAGAATGCTGATAAATTGGACATCCAACATCAAAATGCTTACAGTCTCTTGTGATAATAGTATTTAAACATTACTAACAAACATGTCTCTAAGGCCCTCCCAAATTACATCATGTTGACACTTAGGTTTTCCCAGTATTCATATTGCATCATCTTAACACCTGGTCTGAGTTCTCAGGCCACAAACTGCATTATTTAGCAATCTAACACCTGCACAGAAACTTACAACAATATAAGTCATTTCACATGAATAGTCTAACAGAAACCAGAGCAATAAAGCACATTCCACATCTAAATTCTGGTCATAAACTTTAGCCTTAAAACAAAGGGCATGAAACCTTCATCCAGATGCACGGGAGCTAAATTCTAACATGAAAGGGTCATAACATGCTTTACAGGGCTAGTAGAGTGCAATATTGCCACATATTTTGCAGTTCCACATTTCACAATATTCTTTTACACTCAAGAAAACATGCCTGCATTTTACATTTATTTACAAATGCCAGAATTATATATTAAATTCTATTTGACTAGACTGGCAGCCTTCGCCCATCTCTCCCCAATCGTTACAGTGCTGTGATTAATTGGGTGCAGGTAAGATGATAGGAAGTTCTAACCAATTTAGTTCTTTTAGTGCAGTAACTGGGGGATTTGATTGGGTTTGTTTACAGCAAAGCATGTAGATTTCTGTAGCAGCTTTCAAGCATGCTGCTACAGAAATGAATGCTAGTACTGCACTATTGAGTGATCAGCATCTACTGACCATATCCCCAAACACCTTGTAACCAGGGCAGCTGCCCCCTTTGTTCCACTCTAACAATGCTTCTGGCTATATCCTTCTTTGTCAATTAGGACTGCTGTTATTAAAAATGGCTGAAGGAAATGGTTTCTTTGTACAGTCATTTTTTCTTGGCAGCTGCTGTGATTGTCAAAAGTCAGGTACCGATCCTTTGGTGAAGCAAGAGAGATAGATAACTACAGAAAGGCAAGTATCACTGGGCATTTGTGATGGTTAGGCAACTCAAAGCTTCATTTACCAGGACATCCACTAGCAATTATTTTCCCAAACTAGACTCCATTCTCAGATCTGACTGCTCCCGACTTCTCAGGATTTTTGCTACAACAACTGCTACTATACTGAGTGTATCTTGGCCTTAAAATTGTGCAGATGTACGCCTGGCTTCTATTACATGGACTGTGGGTATCTTATTTAGAGGGACCAGTTCCCTCTTTCCTTGCCTGTTATGTATTCTGCCACATAGTGGGTTTATTCCCCCCATTAGATAATCAGATACTATATTTATTTCTCTTTCTAGTGCTGTCTCTCTAAGGCATTCTCTGGAACAACACTATGTTGAAACACACACACACACACACACACACACACACACACACACACACACACACACACACACACACACACACACACACACACACACACATTGATATTGTCAACAAGGAGTTACAGCAGTCAAGCTTCTTGAGGGAGGAAAGGACATAAGTTTGACATATGAACCTACAAATTTACGAATCTCTGAACATACCCAACAAAACTGTCATCGAGTCACTGGTTAATTATAGTAGAGCCATCTTAGTCATATCTCAGATTATTTATTTTACATGAATAAACTTGGACAACTTAAGAACTGGGTGATAAATGAGCCTATTTATAAAAAGGACCTGATGGGATCATTTCATATAGATGTTTTATTTAATGAGGAACATATCTCTAAACCTCCAAGCTATCCAGAAATCTGAAAAAGTCATAAATAATGGGGAGGGGGCAAAGGCACAGAAATAGGGACAGATTTTAAAAATTGCTCTTATAAACTTAGAAAGTTGTTAGAATATCAGGTTTTGCATTAACATGCATTTCCTGAAGAATATGAAGACTGAAACTTAAATGTTTGTCATTATTTTGTGTCTTCAATCCAATATGATTTGCTAGAAAAACAAAATTTTATGAGGAGCAGGCAAAAATATGGACATTCTGCAAAAATCTGAACACTTGACAGGTATAATGGGGAACTGCTGCTGAATAGCTTTTATATTAAAAATGAAATAAGCCTGCAAAAAGTATGAAGTTTGTCTGATGAATGTTGATGCTGAAGGAAGTTACTAACTGAGGATGACCTGTATAATTTTGTGGTGCAAATGTCACCAGTAGTGTGCACTGGACATGTATGGGCTTCAGAAACAGTAAATGCAAAATAATTGATTCACTGTAAGTGAGTCTCATATGGCACATATGGCACATGCATCTACAACCAGGACAGCCCATATGGAGTCAGATTCCGGAATGCAGTGATAGGATTTGTCAATAACAATAGGTCAGACAAAAAAAAAATCAGTTGACATTAATTTTATTGCTCCTTATGTTGACTTTGAGTAACTCCATGAGGAACCACAATAATCTAGTTCTAGAAAATATGTGGAAAACAACCTCCTACTAAATGTTTGTGCAGAATTCTGTCAGTGATACACACAATTTGCTTTTTGTTTTATGGTCTGATCACGGGTAGAGTGAATGTTATTGTCCAATACATGACAAAATTCTACAAGCTGAGATATGATTTGCAAACCTACTGTGAGCTACTTTGAAGATGACTTTTAGTCAGTGTTTTGATAATGTGGAAGATACTAATCAGAGATTAAACACTGTGTATGACTAGTTAGAATAAATACACAACAGATGACTTCTTTCCTTCTGTCAAACACAGTTTGTCAGAGTGAGCTGTTGAGTGTTTATAGGAGAGACAGTCTGCCCACATGGACAGTTTATAGGCTTCATCTTTGTGAACCACACAAAAAGATGGTCTAATTCTTGGTAGCACTGCTACCCATGTGTATGTCTAAGCATAATAGTTAAGATTTCTGAGATGGATCATATGACCGAGAGCATACAAGAATGACATTACCTTCATTCAGGCACAGATTGTGGTAATGCGCATGCCTTGACAGCATATTACTCCCTTTAATGGCATTACTTCAGAAAAAAAGTGGTGATGACATTAGATTATTTGGATAATTTTGCAGTGACAGCTTTACAAATTAAAGTATGGAAAAATATAGATCAGGAGATGTTCATAGTCAGAAAATACAATATAAGATGCTTTCCAGGCTGCAAAGAACATGAATCATTTATTTTACTAATAGAAACATTAACAAATACATTATGAATATTATATGCATATCTAACTATCCATCTGCTGATCTATTTATATTTATATTACATAGGTTCATAGTTGAATACTACGTTAGCTGCCCTGAAGGGTCATTTTAAGCATAGGCAACAAACTGAGGTCAGAATCAAACTCTGTACTTTGTATCTTTAAGGTAAAGACCTTAAACATTATGCCAAACCCACTCCCCCAAATAACGGTTGTTTCTTGCTGAGAGGTAGAATCATAAATGCATGCAAAACTTGACAAATGCTGTTGCTACAATTACCTGAGTGGCACCCTGACAACATTTCCTTGATATGTTTGTCAAGACTCTGTACATCGTTGGAGAACACTGTTTCATATACTGACATTGACAAGGTACATAACTTTATATCTGCTTGACAACAGAATAGACAGCAAGCCTATATGACCTCTTTTGCACTCCACTTTCCTACTTTCCATTTTTTCACCCGGACCATGCTCTCTTGAGTGCCCCTGCAGAGCCCTTCCCCAACCACATATTCTGATTGTCCATCCCATGGGTGTGCAGCACTCACTGTGAAGATACATTCTGGTGATCCTGAGAACAGCTCTGTCCTGCAGTCTGATGCCTGAACCCCTTCCTTGTCCTCTAACCAGTGTGTACAGGATGGCCTCTTCATATCTCCTGACATGGACTCGTGCACTGATATCACATCACCCTTATCTCTTACGGTCTCAGGTGAGTCAGTCATTAGCCCCTCTTGTCTTTGTTTGTATCCCTTTCCCTCCATCCTCCAAATCTTTCCAGATGCCTTCCTGTGGATTCCCCCAGTAGCCAAATGTTCATTTCCTTGTATGGCCTCTGGAACAGCATAAAGTACTCAAGGTGTGGTCTTACCATGATCCTTTGGACTGGATGCATCACTTATTTTTCTCTAGATACTGTCCCATCTGGTTAGAAATCCCACCAACATTCTGTTTGCTGTCTAGGTTTTGTATTATACCACAGTTGTATACTGGATTGCCATCTTCTGCAATGTTCATGGGCATAAATCTAATATATGTTTTAGAAGTGATACATCAAGATTTCATAAGAAATAGTCCTGAAAAAATAACGCTACCATATATCACAATTAAACTACATGTTTTCCTAACACCTTTATTAAATTTCACACAATTTTAACACTGGAATGGGTGCACATACAGTTATAGAAAGAAAACAAACCACTGTAGACATTTTCATTAGTTTTCTGAATTATACATACACTTTTTTCTTGTCATTCACTGCAACATTACATAAATTGTTCAAGTCCTGCATTCCAGTAAAACTGCATGTTTTTAAGACAGGTGGTTCAGTAAATGTGACTATTTTGATTTCAGGAGAAAATATGGATACTTGGAAGAATAATGAGTGTGGCTGGTCCAGTATTGCTGACCTCATTAACTGAAAAAGTGTGGGATGATATGATGAGCACATTTTGGAAAGGTAGCAAGGATGTGTTACTTCCAAGGAAGGCTAGTATGACACTGCCTAAGTGAATCCATGACTAGAAAAAGGGTAGTGTTTCAACTTTTATTGTGAACATTACAACTCAGCCAAAGGAGAATACTCACTGTGGTGTTTTTCACCCTTTAGAACATGGCAGTCTAAGTGACATTGTGATTAAAACAGGTTAAGTCAAGTGCAGCATTTCCTGCTTCTCATCCAGAGTTAACTGACCATCTGCATACCTCAAGGCCTATATCCTACTTGCAGTCTTTCTTGCAAGACCCATGTATTATTAATACACGATATAGTGTTCCATTCCAAAGTTGGAAAGGGTATATCAATATGCAATACAAGTAATGTGTGTGGCTCCTTTAAGACAGTGTTCTTTCCCTCACCAGTGCCTAGCTGTTCAAAGACATACATGCATCAATAATTGCAGTAGCTGGTCTGGTTTTGCTTTTGCAACCTACAAGAAGATAAGCATCTCTGCTGAGTACAAGCTAAACAAAATGGATGTTGATATCATCTGGAATAAAGAAACGAATCTTAGCATGTATTCACCTTTGTGGTATCTCTGTTTGTTTGGGCTGGGACAACCCAGGGGTATCAGAGCAGCCTGAATCAAAATCCTAGTAACAATGCAATCCAATTTGGTAAGCAGTGTTTTTGTAAATTGGTTGGCAGAACTGCGGTGGTGGTGCCGCGGTAGCGCTGTCGCCTCACAGTACGACGTTGTCCTGTTCGATTCTCAGCTAGAGTGTCTTCTGTGTGGAGACATGCATGAATGGGCATACCTTCATTGAAGGTTGTGCGTCAGGGCCGGAAACTCAGCACGTAAAAATCTACTGCCAATCATTAGCGGACCGGAGTTCCGCTGTGGCGACCCCTAACCGGGAAAAGCCGAAACACACAACAACATTGGCAGCACTGAAGAAAGGCAGTTAACTGTCCATGCCTGATATATTCTAGATTGTAATTCCTCCAAAAGCACATCATTAGTCCCTACAACTTGGCTCCCAGGCAGTACCCCTCCTTATCCTTCCTGCACCCTGCTGTTACTTGAAAATGAGCATAAAGCACTGCCAGGGAACTTGTAACTAACTATACCAAGGAGAATAATTCATACTTCACTGACAACCAGCTTACAAGCTAATACAAAAGTCAGCACATTGCCACTGTAATTCAGTGGTAACAGGACACTTAAGGTAAGTGAAGCAAAATTATATCATACTATGGGAAGAAGCCTTAGCTGAAAAATAAAATCAGATTAAAAAGCGTGGCCAGTCCCTGCCATTTCAGTGCAAAACAAATTATAAAAATAACAACCACATTGCTAAATGGACATTAGTACTGTATGGAACATCAAGTTATCGCCACCTTTTTTAAGTTTCTACCTACAGTTGTTGCCAAATGTCTGAAGAGCAAATAATAATATGCATGCATTCAACCAGCCAAAAGAAATTGCATTCAAATCTTTTTTATTACCAGGTAAAACCCACTAGTCAGAAGTGTCTCTTCAGGGCAGACTGCAGAAGGACAGGCCTGGCATAGTAACTCTACTCATATATATATATATATATATATATATATCTACATATATATATATATATATATATGTATATATATGGGTCTAGGACTATTCACTGAAAGCACATTTCATTGAAACACATTTGACTGTGCACAATTCACTGAAAACACTATTCACTGAAACACATTTCACTGAAAGTTAGCAATAAGAATAAAGCGCAAGCCACACAGGGATAAATGCTCCAAAACCAATTGCAATTAGAAAAATAAAAAAGTAAATGATGGCACTTAGGAGCATCCCAGCATATAAAGCCGTCTTCAGCATCAATATAGTCCCAATAGGAAGGCAGACGTCTATACTGTTAGAACATCCAAGAAATAATCCATCATAGATAAAACCAGATATATTTATTTAGGCACATAAAAAAGGTAAGCGCTTTCGCCAGAAGGCTTCCTCAGACCTTTAACAAACAGAAGTAAAAAGTGTTGAACATCTTATATAGCAGGTATTCAATTAAATAATTAACTAGATGACATCATCATGAATTCTTTCAGCAAGTTCTTAAAGTCAAAGGCAAGAAATATGCAGATCTATGAAAGCTTGTAGAAAGCATTTCTCTTACTTATAACTTATTCATTATAAAAGTAATACTCAAAAAATATCCAGTCACACCTATATAGTTATATAAAATTTATATTAAAACTTCAATAAAAAACTGACAGATTTATACAAGTCTAATATAAAAATAAGAGCTAATAATATAGAAACATTTTTTTACCTAGCAAATGGTCTCCTGTTTTTCAAAACAGGTTTAAGTGAAATTTTATCATTCAGGCCTGGACTAACATGTGCCTTGAGTCTAACAATCCATTTAACCTCTGTTCTTTCTATGTAGTTTGATATCTCCCCCTCTGGGGCTAGGGTTATTCACCTGGAGAACCATAAATTTAAAAGTGTGATTGGTGTTTGTTGCAAGAACATGCTTTGATAGAGCATTATTACTGGACTGAATGCGTATTTGGTAAAGGTGTTCTCGTATCCTGTCCCTGAACCTTCTATCAGTTTTACCTACATAGAAGGCAGGGCAGGAAGTACAGATTGCTATGTAGACTACATGTTCAGTATTGCATGTAGCAATAACTTCAAACTGAAAACATTCAGAAGTAGTCGGGTGGACGAACATATTACAATTAGAAATATGGGTACAAAATGGGCAGTTATTACATGGATACGTACCATTTCTATGTGAACTATTATTAACGGCTTCCATTGTATTGGGATAACATAAAATTCTATGCAAATTCTTCTTGTTCTTGAAAATGAACTGTGGATATTCACCACCAATATCTTTAATTAATGGATCAACAATCAGCATCCTCCAGTGTTTAGAGATAATTTCTCTAATTTCATTGAAGTCATGCGTATAAAAGGTAGAAAATTTCTGTTTAGTCCTTATTTCTTGGTTTGTTCCTCTATTATTATGAGGGCTGGAATACACAGTTACACCATGATCCGAGAAGTATGGGATAGCCCTATCACTTCTATATTGTTCTACACTTTGGTAACAACTGTGTATTTTGTTTATATTATAGGATCTAGCTAACAGTCTTTCTTTAAGATCAATTAGTTCATTCTCATATCCCTCTTCGGTTGGATTCAACCTGGAAGCACTAATAGCCTGCCCTTTAATAATATTATTAAAAACAGACTTTGGGTGCATACTCCTTCTGTGTAATAGGGTATTCCTGTAACAGGATTTCAGGATAGTATTAAGTTTGCCATTGTCTAATTGTCTGCAAGGCCATGGAGTGTATTATCATGGAACTCATAAACGAGGATATTGGTAACCTCCAAACTCTGGACCCCACCCAGTTCAGATTTGTGAGGGGCAGATCATGTCTCCTGAACCTGGTCAACTTCTCTGAAACAGTCACCAAAGCCATGGATGAGGATAAGGCAGTCCACACAGCCTATCTCGACCTAGCCAAGGCTTTCGACACCATCCCCCATTCTGGTATCATAAATAAACTCACCAAGCTGGATATAAATCCGTACATCACAAGATGGGTCACCAACTGGCTCACAGACAGAACCAACACTGTAAAAATTGTGGACTTCAAATCTGACTCCAAACCTGTGACTAGTGGAGTACCACAGGGTTAATTCTTGGGTCCCCTCCTATTTGGGATCTATTTCTCTGAACTACAGGCCAACACAGAGGGCCTCTGGCTGACAAAGTTTGCAGATGACTGCAAGTTAGGTGCCATAGTGGAGTCCCCAAATGATGTGGACATCCAGCAAAAAGGGCTCACCAAGACTGATGCCTGGTGTCAGAGCCATGGCCTTAAGCTCAACGCCAAAATATGCATTGTCATCCCCTTTGTTAAAAAACCTTTACCCATGGACTATCACACAGGTGGTAGCCCACTTAACACCAAAGGTGTGATAAGAGACCTTGGGACTCTAGTGAACAGCAGCCTCTCCTTTGATAATCACATCACCACAGTAGTCAGGAAATCCTTCTACGTAGCACACCTCATCATGAAAAGGTTCTCATTCAGGAAAAAATAAGTCATTGTCCCCCTCTACTTGGCTCTCATCAGACCCATTATAGAGTACAATGACCAGTTTTGGAATGTACCTTACAAGGCATCTGCAGCAGCTAGAAAGGCTACAAAAATATCTCACAAACAGGATTATGGGACTCAAACAGTTACCCTATGCTGACCGCCTCAAAAAACTCCGGTTTTACTCCATAACATATCGCCTACTCCGAGGTAATCTCTGCCTAACATACAAAGCAATGTCAAGCCCTGAGCTGCTGGACATGCTACACCTGAAGAAATCCCAATCCCTCAGAGCCACATGTTCTAGAGACCTAAACCTCATCACCACAATTAACAGAGCATACTGGAGGGATAGATTCTTGTCCCAGAGACTTCCCATACTCCGGAACAAACTACCTATCTATGTCAAGCAGAGTTCATCACTAGCACTCTTCAAGGAAAATTTTGATGAGTGTATGAGTAATAGGAAATTCACCCCAGGAATCACATCAGTGGCCCTGCTAGACAGGGGCGCAGGGAAATAGTATCCATGGGTGGTGAAAACCAGGGAACCTTGCTGGCTATGCTTACATAGGCTCTAGGGCTGATAGCCTAGTACCTATCTATGAACCTATGAAAAGATTATAAAAATATTTGATTAAAGTCACAAGCAAGGTAGTTCACAATATACAGGTGCATGTACAACTTAATGATAAGAAGCATAAACATACAATTTTTTTTGTGATAGATTAGGTTAGAAAAAATAAGCAAACAAATGGACAAAATAGTGAGTTGCTGGCTCATGGGAGAGCATAGGTTGCTATGCATACAAAGTTGATATGGACACAGTCAGAGTAAGACAAACGTCTAGTGGGTGTAATTAGCCTGGAGCTGTGCAGGAACATAACCAGTGATTAGTGAGGTATTCTTTGAGGAGTAGTTTGAATTTGCAACTGCCTGGATTGTTTAGGATGTGTTGGTGGAGTAAGTCCAAGGTTTTGGATATTTTATTAGAGTAGAGGGAGTCTCTGTAGTAGTTATTAGATGTTGTTACCTTTATAATTACTTTGTCTGATTATCTAAGGGACCTGAGGTTTATGTTAGATTGTACTAAGCTGATGAGAGCAGGGCAGTTATCAGGTTTATGGATGACACAATAAGTAATGGTTAGTTGGTTGAGGGATAACAGGTTGGGTAGTTCCATCCAGCTGAGTTGTTGTAGAGCGGAACAGTGATGAATGAGATCTATGGGGATGGTTAAAGGCACATTTGGCTATGTTGTTATAGTGGGTCTTTAGAATTTTCAGGTCAGTCTTGTGCAGGCTGGTAAAGATTTGGGAGAAGTAAAGTAGGGTGGATAGCAGGTGGGATCTGGCTGTGGATAGTCTGGTGTTGTAGGTTAGATAATGCTTGGCCCTAAAGAGTGATGTGGAATTTTTTAATTGTAAGTGATATATGTTTATCAAACTTTAGTTGATTGTCTATCATTATACCTACTGTAGAAGTTTAGTTTGCTTGACTGGTTCAATTTTTGTACCATTGGAAAAGAAGATGGTGAGAGGGGGCTGGTTGTTTTTAGCTTTTTATTATAGAAGACCATAAGTTTTGTTTTGTTTGGATTGAGTGTGAGTTGTTGCTCATTCAGGTAGTTTTCTATGTCTTGTAGGAATTTTTGCATTTTTTTTTTCTTGTAGTTCTTGAGGTGAGGAGGCAGAGCAGATGATGGGGGCATTGTGGCCATAATGAATAATGGAGGCTAGTTGCATGGAGGTACTGAGGTTATTTGTAAATATGATGAAGAGGAGGGGTCCAAGGATGGAGCCTTGGGGTACTCCAACTGAGATGGGTAGTGGGGGGAGATTTTGTCTTCCCATTTGGTAGTCTACTGTCTGTTAGAGAGATAGCTGTGAAACCAAGTCAGGGATGTTGTACCGTGGTTAAATGTAGATAGTTTGTTGAGAAGTAAGTTTTAAGATACTGTATCAAAAGCTTTGGGCGTATCGAGGAAAATTGACGAGACAAGTTGGCCATCATTTTTGAGAAGGCTTACTGTGTTAGCAAAGCTTATAAGTCCAGTATTAGTGCTATGCTTAGGTTGGAAGTCATGCTGAGACTTGAATAAGAGGTTGTTCTTCAGGAAGGGGTTGAGGAGTTGTTGATGAATACATTTTTCTAAGATTTTGGCTAGGGGGAGAGTATGGTGATAGGTCGGAAGTTTGAGATGTCTGTACAAGGACCGCCTTTGTGTAGTGGGAAGATATGTGATATTTTCCAGAGGAGAGGTACATATTGTTCAGAAACTGAGTGGTTGATTAGTAAGGATATAGGATACGTGATAGCAGTAGCAGCTACTTTTAGAAATTTATTGGGGAGTTGAACAGCAGCAAGAGTGCAGGGTTTTAATTTGGATAGGAGTTTTTTATGCAACTGGTTTGTAGGGGCTTAATAGAGAATGAGTTATGGTTAGATACAGTAGGGGTGGGTAATTTTAGGGGTCATTAGAATTATTTTGTATGATGGAGATAATTGAGTTGATAAAGTGTGTGTTGAATTGTGACGCTATACTGTTGGAGGTGGTTTTGGTAGTTGTTGTTGGGGTGGAGGGTATTCCTTGGTTTAGAAGATACTTAATACTTTCCCAAAACTTTTATGAGTTGTTCTGGAGCTTTTGTTGGTGGGTTTGGAAGTATAATTTTTGTCATTGTTGATTACTTTCTTGGCTTGATTTTGTAGTTGTTGATACGAGGTGAGGTTATCTTTGTTTTTGGAGTTTTGTTAGAGTGACCAGACTCTATCTCTTTGTTTAAGTAGTAGTTTAGTGTCTTTTGTAAGCCAAGGTAGTTGTTTGTTTTTTATCTGAATTTTCCTTATAGGAGCTAGGCTGTTTAATATTTCGAGGAATACATTGTTAAAGTATTATACAGCATGGTCTAACTGGAGGTGTTTTAAAGGTGATCAGTCACAATGCTGTAGCAGATAATTAAATATAATGGGGGGGGGGGAGACGTTTTTTTTTTGCTTTGGTTGTTTTTGAATATGATGTTGTTGGGTGTGTGGACCCGTTTCCTGAGAAGGAATGACTGGTAATAGCCACTAAGAGTATTGGGAAGGCAGCCAGATTGGTGATCTATGTTGGGTTTATTTGTTATTATCCAGTCTAGTACTGATTGTTTTTTGGAATGTTATTCAACATGAGTGGAAGAGTTAATGCTTTGAGAGAAGTTATAGAGGTTGA
Source organism: Protopterus annectens (assembly GCF_019279795.1). NCBI lineage: Eukaryota > Metazoa > Chordata > Ceratodontiformes > Protopteridae > Protopterus > Protopterus annectens. The sequence goes on from NC_056739.1 coordinate 298,940,104, forward strand.
TAAAGTTGGAGGGGTTATTAGAGGAGGAGGTAAGCCAATAAATGGACTAATGCAGTGTGACAGAGTCAATCAGTCAAAATATGTGAGGCAAGGTCAGTATGAATGTTGCACCCTGGTCAATTGAATATGAGATATGGTATGAGAAAAGTGTGATTTTAGTAAACCAGGGAAGCTATTAAATTGAGGGTTTTAGCTAAGGAGACATTTTACATTATTCTGGGGTGAACAGGAGGCAATAGCATAGGAGGACTATGTAATTTTGAGACTAATTTGGCAAAGGTCTAGGGAGAGAAAAAAGAAGGACCGAGTTAGAGAAGAGAAGAGGGGGAGAGGAGAAGGGTACAGTAGCGTGTAAATGTGCAGGAGGTAGGCTTAGCTATATTAAATAAGTACACTCATATAAACCTACACTAGATTTCTTAGTTTATGCTCATCCAGCAGTGGAAAAAGTCATCAAGTGTAGGGCGTGTTCCTGGGAACATGTTTTAGTGGGTGGGAGGCTTTCAAAGTAGCAACAATAGGACAGTAAAACTAGATTTCTTAGTTTGTGCTTGTCCAGCAGTGGAAAAAATCATCAAGTGTAGGGTGCATTCCTGGGAGCACATCTTAGTGGGTGGGAGGCTTTCAAAGTAGCAACAATAGGATTGCAGGACTAGATTTCTTAGTTTGTGCTCATCCAGCAGTGGAAAAAATCATCAAGTATAGGGTGCATTCCTGGGAGCACGTCTTATTGGGTGGGAGGCTTTCAAAGTAGCAACAGTGGGACTGCAGGGCAGTGAGCACACTACTGGGTAGCCAGCTGACTAAGTGTACACTATGTTTAGATATATACATCTAGGTGGCACAGTGGTTAACACTGATACCTCATGGAGCATGGTTCTGCAATTTGATTCTAGTTTGGGATACCTCCTGCATGCAGAACATGCATCCTCCTTGCGTCTGAATGACTTTTGCTAGATGCTGCTCTGCTTGCCTCCCTCATTCCAAATGCATGCTGAAGATGATCGGGCTAGCTGACACCCCATCTAGGATAAGTTTGTCTGCCTTGCACCTATGGACTGTTGAGATAGACTTCAGCTCTTCTCTAACTCTTAATGTTGGAGTGAGCAGGCATTCAGAGAATGAATAAACAAATGAAGGGATATAATATTTTTAGCTGATTGTACTGGCCCCCAAAGATATAATCCCTGGCCCTCTTGCTCTTGGCTGCTTATTTAGTCTTTGTTAACTGGAAAGGACTAATCAGAAATGATCAATGTGGTCTGGGTATGTGAAATGTTAATTCACTGACTGTGCAGATGATGACTGTGGGAATTAAACCCAGGCTTGCAGGATGTAGCATATTCACAGCTCATTACTTTGCACACACAAGATGTACTGCCAGTTTAATCTGCATCCTTTCAGAGTAACATCAAATGTATGCCTAACATTATTATGGCTATTTCAAAAGTAGGGTGGAAAGAGAGAGAATGTCCATTTAATTAGAACTGTTTGCAAGCCCCCACTCTTACATACAACAAGCAGCAGGGAAAGAAAGAAAACACATCCTTAGGCAAACAACTCCATGGTTTAATCGTTAGACGACAATCTCTCTTGCATGTTTGCAAGGAATAAAATAAAAGCAGTAGGTGAATGCTCAAGAAACAAGGAGCTAGTCTTCGAATGTGCCGGCTATGTAGCAAAACTAAACGAGCAGGGAAGCACTGCAGATTTAAGGTTAATTATTAAATGAACACAACAAACTCCACACTTAAATCTGCTGATGGTAATTTGCTGGATCACCACTGCATCATCAGCATAATTTTATTTTTATTTATTTAACATTTATTAACCAGGAAAGTCCGACTAGGACAGAGCTTATTTTCAGCAGAGGCCCGGAGAAAAACGCTCCAGATGCATGTCTTTGAGCGTCATCATTGGAATCTTCTCAGGAGAAAAGTTACTTGAATGCATATGTTTAGATTAATTATGTTATGAGGTGCAGTTTACCAAAAGGCAGACCACAGTGTATTTGGGGAGAACAGTCACAGACTTGCCATTATTTATTTTAACTTATTTGATTTCCAAGTTTCTTTTAGGGTGACATGCTGCCATGGAAAATCAGAAAGGAATGCGTGTACAAAACTGTGTGTACAAACTATATGTATGAGACTGACTTTACACTGAGTGTGGAATCCCTAAGGATGCAATCTTCTGGGCAGGAGGGATGGTTGTGGATCAGCTGAGTTTTACTGTTCAGCTAGCACAGCCTTTCTCCCACACCTGCTTTAGGAATTGCTCAAAGCATCGATCATTAAAACCTTGTAAGTTACATGTGATCTACTGTTTATGGTCACAATGCCTGATTATTTACTTTTTTTATTTTGTATTATGAATTACCAATAGACAACCAAATTTAAAATTCATGTATTTTCATTTTAGACAGTGTTTGTTAAAGGTAAAGGGGATATGTCTGAGACAGAGTTACATGCTTGCGTTTGCCTATCATAAGAAGATCAGCTTTGATGTATCTGGACATTTGAAGAGCTCAGTTTGTGCAGCATGAAGCGGTCTCACACACTACTATGTCCTCTGCAGGAGATTAAGGAAAACTGTACTTCTCAGGTGAGGTGGAAGACTGGTGCCCATCAGGTGGTTTGACAGGCCTAGAGCAATTCAATTTCATAGGTACACAGGCTGATAGTAAGGCTGGCCTGGGATATGGGCCAGAAATGGTGAATGTCCATCTGTAGACTGCTGGTGGAGGCAGTAGTAGCCATGGTGCCAGATTCTGAGAGGGAACCTAAGAAATAATGGTCTGTATGGTCATCAGGGATTTAGCAAACACTCAGGGGTCAAGGTGAGGAGTCTTGGCCAACAGTAGCAGTATATGACAAGTCACATCAGGCAAGAGGTGAGAGATACCCCTCCATGAGCCTGAATAACAGACATTAGCAATAATTAAGAATCTAAGCTGATTGTGTTCCCTGATTAGTATCACTGCCAAAGGATATGCTAGGATGATGGAAAGAAATGGATGTTTGCCCTGGTCTAGGTCTCCAGAGAGGGACTTAGGGAGTCACTTCTTTATTTAACTTCAGAGCTGTTTGAACACATTGTGTTGTGCCTCAGACACAATACAAAGTGAGGAAGAGCAGGCAGGATCAAAGGACATGGAAGGCATGGATGTGGAGATGGTCCTATAAGATGTAGACTTGCCCTCCAGATCCCTTCCATACCTCTCAACTGTACAGATCTTTGCAGAATGCCCAGATTTTTGCCTCATATTTTTGGTCGGTTCCTCATAAAAGTTGTGGTTTTCTTGCAAATCATCGATGATTGAAATCACTAAATAATACTAAATAATGACAGACGTTTGAGTTTCAGAATTTATATCCTTCAGAAAATACTTAATAATGCATAACCTGTTATTCTAGCAACTTTCTAAGATTATATGAGCAATATTTAAATTTTGTATCTATTTTGGGGCCTTTATCCCCCCATTCTTTGTGGCTTTGTCCAGATTTCTTGCACTGAGAGGTTGAGAGGTATGTGATAAACCTTGTGCATAGGCATCTCACACCTATTTGCAGACCCCATAACCTTGTGCATAGGCATCTCACACCTGTCTGCAGACCCCTTAACCTTGTGCATAGGCATCTCACACCTGTCTGCAGAGCCTTCAACTTTGTACTTATGTTGCTCACACCTGTCAGTTCCACACACTTCAAGCAGAGAAGGCAAGACAGCATATCATATTTTTATGGGTAAGAATATCATTCTTGTGAAGATATGTGAAGGCTGCCAGCCTAGCTAGATAGAATTTTGTACATAATTCTACGTCACTGTAAATATGAATATAATCCACTGGCTTGTCCTCTTAAAATGTAAGAAAACTGTGTGAAACGTTGAACTTCAAAAATGTAATCACAGTGCACTCTGCTGGAAGAAAGCTGATAAGTCAAGCATTGTATGACTGATCTCAAGGCTCGGAGACATAATGTCTGGACTGAGGAATTCCTATTATTGTTTGGAGACCAGAGTTAATTGCTAGATTTTGCATATATAATGTATTTTATTGTTACGCCACGGTGGTACAGCAGTTGCGTTGTTGCCTCACAGCAAGAGGTTCTCCCGTTCGATTCTCAGGCTAGTGTGCGGGGATTGCATTCTGTGTGGAGTCTGCATGTCCTCCCTACAGTCACGTGGCCTCCGAAAGACATGCTTGAATGGGCATTCCTTCGCTAAAGGTTGGGTGTTGGGCTGGCAACTCGGCACCATAAAAATCTACTGCCAATCATTAGCGGACCGGAGTTCCGCTGTGGCGACCCCTTACCGGGAAAAGCTGAAACTACAAACAAACAATGTATTTTATTGTTATGGCTTCCTGGCTAGGTGCAAGCTTACTAACAAAACTAATAAATGTAAATTTAGAGTTTCTGGTAGCCTGGAAACCAGAGAAGTGTCAAGAATGATGTAGTCTAAAGTGAGTCAGCAGTGATGTATTTTCAATTTAAGGGATCTCAGAGAGAGAGAGAGAGAGAAAGACAGAGCATTTTAGATTTTATCTGAAGAACATCACTCACCAGTACTCTGCCTTTGCTCTGTATATAAGTTTATTTAGAACTGTGATTGCTCTTAGAATTAGATAGGAATTTAGTCAGATTTAGTCTAGCTGTTTTCTATATTTATGTCAGACTATTCTACAGTATTATTTTAAGCATTTTCTTGTGATTTCTGAACTCTTGACTAGCACTGTGTTGATTTGAGAAGATTTGTCTTGTGTTTTTATTATTTATTATTAAATATTTTTAAACCTTTCAACTGTGGCTGTTTTGTGTAGAGATAATTTAAGCTCTAGAGTACATTGCATGTATTTGGCAATACTGTACAAGGCCACTCCAATAAGCCTTGTTGTTTGTCCACTTACTATTTGGATAATAATATTGCACAGTATAAATTGGACACCCTTTGGTAAAGGCCTTATTAGTAGCTGATATTAGTGGTTGGTGGCAGCTGGTAGTACCTTATAGACTGGCAGGAAGGGCATAGCTGGAGAACCTGTGCCAGCCTTCTCCAGGACTTTCTGTGTGTTTGTATATAACTCATTTCTTAGAGTGTGTGAGTCAGCTACTTGGGCAGGGACACAAAGTGCTGGTTGGACACAGAGGGTGCTGGTGGTTTTAGCTTGACCACTAGGCTGAGATCTGGACCCTATAGCTATGCCAGTGGGGAGTCTTATTGGGGCTCTGGAGAGAAAGGGATAAACCAGCCCCAGACTGACTGTGATCTCTGTGTTCTCTTAAGGGAAATTGCACTTTACTGTGTGTGCACTTGTTATCCCTCCCAATGTGGATGCCCCTCACTGGTGCTAGTGGTAAGGATTGAGGCTCCATGATTACTGGGCCAGTGCATGGGCATCACAATGCTAATCATTGAAAATGCTGCAGCAAGCACTCCAGGACCCAGATACGTTGTTGCTTTAGTTCCATTTTCTGGTTTAGTTGTTAGCTGACAGCCTAGGCATTTTTTTTTATTCGGTAAACACAAAATCCATGTTTGTGATAGATTGCATCTTCTGGCTATGGAACACTGATGGAATAAATTCTGGCATGGGAAGTCTGATTTTTCTGTAACAAGATTTAGGACAATGATGATTATGTGCATATTAGGGAGAGTCATATAATAATAATAATATGATGGTATGATGCACTCTCTCCAATGACATGTCCTTTATTTGGTCATATTATAAAATAGGTTAAAGCTACCCTCTAAGGTATTTTTTAAAGATAAGTATGTGATTTGCATTACCATTACATGATGGTATCTTGTGGCAAGTGAGATAAAAATATATTAAAATTGAAAAAAGTGGCAATATGTTAGTAAATCCAGGAAATGTTAATAAAATTAACAGATCAAAACAAAAAAAAAACCCATAATCAACCAAAGCATATAAAAATACTAAACCAATCATTAGCATGATTTCAAATTACAGATGCTTGAAAAAACAAGCATGCAAGAATATGAGGACATGAAGACATTGATATGATTAAGAATGACAGTATGCCAGCATGTAAAATAAAAGGAGTACAGTAGGCGTTAATAAGCTAAGCCACCATAAGAGTGTCAGGGGCATGTACGTGCATCGGAAGACAAACTAATGTGCACATGGGGGCAGTAAGCACAGTACGCCACTAAGAACTGTAATGGCAACTATGTTCTGCATCCAAAAAAACACATAGGGCCATATTAAGATTGGGATTGGGCCAAAGGGACAAAAACTGCCTTTGCCAGTTTCTGTAAGTAGCCAAATCATTCTTTCTTCTGGAATGTTGCTGCAAGGGTGCTTTCATCTTACCCTTCATGTGCAGCAACGACTCCAGGACCCAGCAACAGTGGTCTGACAGAGGGAGACCATTTCTGAACACATACTGCCTTTGTGTCAAAAGACCTCAGACCACATAAAAGTCCTTGAACATTCCTTTATTGACTATCATCTTGCATTTAGCCTGATCTCACATAGAATAATACTAGACCGTTAACATCCTAAGTATGCAGACTTTTCAAACTTGCTTGGGCTTCCCCTGAAAAGGGTCAAGCCTACCCAGGGTAGTTGGCCTTACTATTTGAGAAATGCTGCATTATGCTCTTGTGCTTTGAATCACAGAATAAGATTTTATTTTTTATTTTATTTATTTAACATTTGTTGACCGGGAATGTCCGACTAGGTTCCACAGAGCCTGTTTTCAGCGGAGGCCCGGGGAGAAATGCTCTAGATGCATGTCTTTGGAATGTGGGAGGAAACCGGAGTACCCGGAGGAAACCCACGCGAACACAGGGAGAACATGCAGACTCCACACAGAAGGCACCCCAGCCGAGAATCGAACCGGAGAACCTCTTGCTGTGAGGCGACAACATTAACTGCTGCACCACTGTGCCGCCCATGCAAATTCCTTATACTTTACTAGATAGTGCTACTGGGATGCTACTACAACACTTCTGGATTGCAGACTGGTAGAGCTACCTCTACGCATCAACAAAGGAGGTACAATATATTCTTACTTTATTCTGTGATAATGATAATAATAATAATATTTAAAAATCTGCTGTCTGCTTTTGCATGCTTTGGTGATAATGTATGCATTTTACACGCATTTCTGCCTTTCGTTTTATTTTGGGGTACTATGCCTTTGTGTCTATTAGGCTTGAATAAATAGAGTTTTTTAAAAACAGAACATACACCAAACTATCCGGCTTGTATATAGCCACAATGGTCAGTGTTTGATATTACGAAGAAATCATTTTAGCAGCTGTATAAACATCTTTGTAATAATAAACTATACCTCAATAGAGTAAAGTGAAATATGAGACAAAATCCATGCAGAGTGCAAAGTTTTAAAAAGATGTGAACTGAAGCTAAGGGCAGAGTGCTCCTTCCAATGAAATTCAGAGAAGAATGAATATATTTAATACTCTTGCAAAGCAAAGTACCTTGTACAGTAGGTGTCAGCAAACCTGCTAAAGTTTGTCCACTAAATCTATATCTGTTTTTATTTTCAAAGCTCAAAAGTCAAGGCCTATTTGAAGAGTTTTTATAATACATCATAATTTCTTAGTAACATATCACATCTAATAAACAGCAGCAGTTAGAATCATGCTTTTGCTCCCTTTCTATGTGCTGTCCTACTGACCAAAAGATATTAATTTGCAGCATTTTACCGTGAATGTCCCAAGTACTGCCCCCTGGGAATGGGGCTGCTCCATTATTGGTGGGTTGGGAAGAGGAACTGGAGGGCAATTGGCAGTGTCATACATATTGCCCTACATGACAAGGGATTTTTATATGCCCTAACAGGGCAAAACTACTGATGTCACATGCACATAGCTGAAAGGATGAAGAAGCTTGTTGGCCAAGCAGGAGTGAAATCAGTATGGTATGGTGGAGGTCTTGGATTTGAGTCCTAAATGAGAGCTGTTATTACCCTGTCACTTCAGTGATTCTAACAATACCTGTCTGAGCAGAGGGCGGTCTCTGTATTTGTGCATCTGTGAGTGGTTTGTAATTTGTGCATGAGATGACAGTCATTTTTAAAGTGTTTTTTTCACAAAGCTATTGGCAGCTGACTGCAAATAGGAAGCATTTATCCAAGGCCTATAGACTTTATTTAGAAGGTTCTGTAATACAATATATAATCCCAGAAGCTTTAATAATAGTAAAAAAAAGTATATTGTGTTGAAAATGCAGGTACTGTGCATATGGGGGTAGTGTTTGCAATGAGGTGACTGCTGAAATATTTTTTTCAAATGCTCCAGCACTAGATACTGTGTGCAGCCTCGTTCTAATGCAACACAAGTACAGCAACAGCAGCCCATACAGCATGCCTTCGTCTGTAAACCAAACACAGTTAATTATGGCCTCACTTTTATGATTTGATGCCTCCAAGCTGTGTTCTATATGGATACCAGGTGTATAAGTAACTAGGATTTACACTTTGTGAGACCATGGAGAAGGATTCTTTGACTATGTAAATGTATGATATTTTATGCCACTGTTTGGGAGGCATGTGTTCTGCATCCCTGGAACACACAGTTCTGCTGGTGGTCTGTCACAAGGCAGTGAGCATGGAGATCAGTTTTCAGTTTCCTGCTAAGATAGAGGACCCGTTGTTGAATAACTCCACCCTTTGTCTTTTGTCCTAGGTCTTTGTGCAGTTTCATTGTTCGCTATGACAGTGCACATTCTTTGGGGAAAAAAAACATGCAGCATGCTGCTGAGCTGAGTTTTGAATAAAGCCAAGCCTTAGCACTTTGTTTAGTAACAAGAAAGCAAAACTCCTGCAGCAGATGCATAAAGGATCCAGTGAGAAGAATTTATTTTATTTTTTGACACTGGTGTAATGGATTGTTCTTCGAAGGACCCATTATTAATTTCACCCATATTCTATGCAATATTCAATACATAATTCAAAGTCTAGGTACAACACAAAAATGTGTGTACAACTATTTTCCCAAACCTCGCTTTTCAAGGCATCATTGGACATATGCAAATTACCAGTACAAAACTTTTAAGCATACTGGCTCAAAGACACACAGTAACACATACCTCAAGTTTGTACGACTGCATAACTGTGCATTGAGTTTTTGTTTTCAGATTGACTATTAGTACCACACTAAAAACAGTCGCACAGTGTATGACTTCTTAACTAAGGTAGGTTCCATGGCTTAGTGATATTATCCCATGAAGTTTTTTTTTTTGTTGTCTTTTCGGCTTTCGCCACAACGGAACTCCGGTCCGCTAATGATTGGCAGTAGATTTTTATGGTGCCGAGTTGCCAGCCCGACGCCCAACCTTCAGTGAATGCACGCCCATTCACGCATGTCTTTTGGAGGCCACTCGACCGTGGGGAGGACATGCAGACTCCACACACAAGGGACTCCCTGCACACTAGCTGAGAATCGAACGGGAGAACCTCTTGCTGTGAGGCAACAACGCAACTGCAGTACCACCACGGCTCTGCTATATTATCCCATGAAGAACAGGTAGAAATACTAGTAGGGCAACTATTACAACTTGAAACTTGAGCTGCTTGTTGGGGTACTAGATAGCTTACTATTTCTACCTGTAATCTGTTCTTCTTATTGTACTATAATATATTAATACACTACATCTGGAAAGGCATATTGGTTAATCGTATTTTACCCTTGGTGAGAGGGGGCAATGATTAATCATAACGGTTAAGACAAAGTGACCAAACTACAGACTTTCCCCAAAAGGATAAAATAAGGCTTACCCACATACCCCTCAAATGTCCAGATTTTTCCAGAATGTCCAGATTTTTGTCTAATATTTTGGGTCTGTTCCTCATAAAATTTGTGATTTTTGGGCAAATTATTGAGGACTGAAGTCAATAAATTATAACAGATATTTGGGTTTCAGACTTCATAGCCTTCAATACTTCTGTCTCTATTTTTGAGTCTTTGTTCCCCCATTATTTTTGGCTTTGCACAGATTTCATATGTTAAAGAGGTTGACAGGTACGCTTACCCAGATGGTGAGTTGCTGTTATATGGTGGTATTACTTAAAAAATATTTTTATGTTTTCAAAATAATTCTTTTGCATTGTGAAACATTCTGTTCCATTATACTGTGCTAAATATGAGTCACTGGAGATGGCGACATACACTTAATTTGTCACTTGACAGTACTATGAACCCCTGACATTATGGCTGGAATAATTTTCACATCAGACTATGCCTGATGATTTTTGTTAACTTAAAAAATATGATGTATTGACAATAGCATGTGAAGAATTGGGTGGTGGTGGGGGTCTTCATATTATGAGTCACTGTAGTGGAAAAGTGTTTCTTTTATTAAGTATGTATATATTGACGGGCTTGCTGCTGATCCCATATCAGGTTTGTATTACTGTTCATTTGTGTGTATTTATGTCTTTCAGCGTACTTCAGCATGATTAGCAACCAGAATGATTGCTGAATGAGGTGTGCTTGGATCAGTCCTCTTTCCCAGTCAATAAACAGAGTCTGTTAAAAGGCACTGCAGACTTTGTGAGTGTTACTCATATTCTTTACACATAAACACAGTGCTTAAGTGCATGAGCTGCAGGTAAACTCAGTTTAAGTGCGATTTAGAAAGAGAAAAGTTAGCAAATCCAGTAACGCAGCTGGAGATTCCCTCTATTCAACATGTAAAGCAAAAATCTGGAACTCATTGCTGACAGATATACGGACAACTACAAATGCACTGCAGTTTTAAAAAAGACTTGTATCCCATTTAATGAATACATAGCTATGCTTATGCACCAACCCTGGATAAAGAATAGTGTAAAATCTTACCATAACACGAATAGTAGGACATCCCATGAGTTCCTTCCTGCAATCCTCCTCACTATGTAAATCCTCTATCCTCTCTTCTTATCTCGTTGTCGTCTCGACCCATCCTTTCCTTCACAATAATTAGTATAACTCAGTCTCTGCACCCAAAACGTCTTGCAACTTTTCTCAATTAGTAACTCGTCTGTTATCTCTTTACTATTATCTCTCCCTGATAATATAGTTTTACTTACCTGTGTTATCTTTCCATAGTTATGCACATACATCAAGTTTTGTGGTAGACAGAAATATTAGTATCTACTATTATTAGAAAAGTGTATTAACCTTATCCTTTATGTGTAAAAGTGATGTATTAAGAACTCAATGTATGTATTACGCCGTATCCATGTGTTACTTCTCAGGTGTAATGTTTTTGAAATTTTGTACAATTGCTCTGTTGTAAATGTGGAGCTTTTCTCCCTAGGATTCCACTGAAAAAGGACTTGTGTCAAGTTGGACTTTTCCGGTGAACAAATGTAAAATAAATAACTAAATAAATAATAGAAGCTGCACTTAGGCACAGTTGTTAGAAGCATTTTGAGAAAAGCATATGCAATTGAAGGAGAAGTGAGATGTGAATGAGGAATGTGTGACAAATCTGTGACTCTCCTATGCAAAAAGGTTCTCTTCCTGTGATTCATATTTGCTTTTTGATATGCAAGTCTGATATGTACAGCTGGATTATAAAAAGTGAATCCACACCTTTTCTATCCACTTTGCATTTCATGACGATGCTTGCTTTCACTGCCAGTTTAGCTGTCTTCTACTAGGAGTTACTCTTTTCTGTCATGAGAAAACCCTGTAAGTGAAGTGATGATGACCTGCCTAGAAAAAGAAAAAGAAGATACAGGCAAAGGATTTTTCATTTCAGCTTCACAGGGCAGGAATAGGTAGACAGGTTTAGAGTGGGCAGGGATATAATATGGGCTTTGACATGACTGTATAGTTCAAGAAACCAAGTAAACTGCCAGGCAAACAAATAGATGTGAAGGTAAGCAAGTGAATCGCATGAAAAAAAACAAAAACAAAGTCCAAATGTCTTGTTCTTTATTAAACAACAAAAATTAACACTGAAGAAGAGTTGGATTGACTTGAAAGTTTCTTATACCTGTGGATACCAGGGAATGTATAGCCCTCACTATACTTGCCACAGGGACCTTCCAGAGACAGACTGGGGACATGTTGGGTATCTCAAAAGTTTCTGCCTTAGGGATACTCCAGAAATTCCTTGACATGATCATTGCACATGTGGATCAATGCATCTGTTTTGCAGTATCACAACAGGACTGAGCCAGTGTCATGCATAACTCATAAGGAATGACATGCTTTCCTGAGGTGCTTGGTGCAATATGTTGCACCCATGTTGCTATAAAGGCCTCACTTGATCCTGGGGAAATGTTATCAGAACAGGAAAGGCTCCCATTCCACCAACTGCCAGACAGTATGTGATGCATGGAGGTGTATCACCAGTGTGTCACCAGCATCCTGGTAATGCTCATGATTCTGGTATTTGACATGCAAGCTCATTTTACCACCTCTCTCTGTATAATAGAATTCCTCATGGTCACCTATTTGCTAAGTGCAAACTATTGTAATGTTGCTAAACATAGTTACGTCCATTTTCATAGAGTGGCATAGGTTGTGGTGAGTGATCATACCCTGTTTTGTTATAGGTAACAGTGAGCGATCACCCCCTGTTTTGCTATAATTAGTGGTGAGAGATCATCCCCTGTTTTGCTATAGGTAGTGGTGTATGATCACCCCATTTTGTTACAGGCAGTGGTGAGCAATCACCACCAGTTTTGTTATAGGTAGTGGTGAGTGGTCACCCCTGTTTTGTTTTCCAGATTATGTAGGCTAAACACTTGAACCTTGGCTAATGACACCAGCTCATAACCTCCAGGGAGGTACTGAGGAATGCTTTAACATTGTTGTGTCCCAGACATGGATAGCCATTGTGTGTGTATTTGACCTGCTTCCAGCCCATTTCTATTGCCTGGGAAAGCTGGGAGTGGGGCCTTCCAAATGAGAATGCTAATGCATGCAGGATGCTTGCCACCTACATAACATGCTCATGTACTGGTTTAGTGCATGACTACTACAAACAGCCACTAATAGTAGCATTGCAGCTCTTTCTATCATTTGTCCCACCAGTGATGGTGGTGACTGTGGCCAGCTGATGTCAGTAGCATGGCGAAACCTTCAACAGGCTGATGCAAGCTACACAGCTGCACAGGGAAATAAGCAGGATCTAGTCCACAGCTATGGGTAATTATATTGACTATGTCATAGTGAAATGTTCCACAGATAATACTTAATGCCTGCTGAGTGACGCATGGTCAACTTACAGTGTATATCAGACATTTTGCCTTATATCATAAGTGAAATTTTATTTTCAGAAAGTATTAGCTGTCATCATTTGCACAGTGCTGAATAATCTATGGTGCAAGTGCTAGTTATACTGGCAGACTTTAAGTGTAGAAGAACAGGTGTTATGAAAGACATGTATAGCTGTACTGTGTGTGTTTCACTGCAGCATTATTCACTGAGTTTGAATTTACCTGTTCAATGAGAAAGTTAGTTGTTTTTCAATAATGAAACCGATCACTACTGCTGATTTTTTTTTTTTGTGGCTACTATTATCTGTTTACTGTTTTTCAGGTATAAGCTATAGCTGCAGCATTTTCCCTTTCTGCGTGATGTCTCAGTTTGTAATGTCTGTGTTACTGATGGTTAATATTTAACTCAGATTTGGAAGGTGTCATACAAAATATCCCCTAATGATAGTGTGGGTGGTGGTCCTAGAGATTGTGAGCAAGGGATAGCATGTGTGTTTGATGAAGACGTACTCTACTGTCCCAGACATGGATAGCCATTGTGTGTGTATTTGACCTGCTCCAAGCCCATTTCTATTGCCTGGGAAAGCTGGGAGTGGGGCCTTCCGAATGAGAATGCTAATGCATGCAGGATGCTTGCCACCTACATAACATGCTCATGTACTGGTTTAGTGCATGACTGCTACAAACAGCCACCAATAGTAGCATTGCAGCTCTTTCTATCATTTGCCCCACTGGATGCAGGGGGAGCCTCTTGATATTGACTTAACAGTGCTGTGGGATCTAGACATTAACTGAAAGGTTCTACTATGCAGTGTGGAAGTCTGATGAGCCCGGAATGCCTTTTTGTTGGGAATCCACAATGAATACCTGTAACACTTGCTTGAGATATACGCAGTGTACGGCCTTCTCATCCACCATGCATGGGGACAGTCTCTTGTCCACATCCAGCTGTGTCCCCAGTGTATGTCTGATAAGTCCTTACTGGCGCAAGTATGGAGGCTGACACGGATGCTGTGTGTGCAGCCATAATGCACACAAGGAGCATCACATTGTCCCTGACCTCTGTCATTCCCATGTTCTGGTAAAGTTCCTCATGTACACCCTGTAGTACTCATTGCTACCTGAATCTCAATGGCAGTAGCCTGGACTTGAACTATGTCATGGCACATTTGCTGCAGGACACACAAGGCTTTGGACACCTCTGGAGCTAACAGCGAAAAATGTCTTCATCTGACGCCCCTGTGTACAGGTTTCACACTGAATACTGCTACCTCCGAAAGGGTAGGCCCTTCCTCACGGGGTTCAAGCTGTTCATTAGAAACACACAAGAAGTGGCCTGCAATAGATATCAGTTTCCATGGAGACTGGCCTGAAAAGGAAACTCCCTCTCTCACGCTCTCTCTCTCTTTATATATATATATATATATATATATATATATATATATATATATATATATATAAACATTAAAATTACATTGAGTAATTATTTTACAGCTTTTTAACTTGTCAGGATGTCAATTTACAGCATCAGTAAGTGGTCATTAAATATATTCATTTGAGAATTATGTAACTATTACATTAAATCAGTCAGGTGGGAGGAAATGTAGTATATCAATGAAAGTATATCTGACCCTCGAGCAGTAATTGTCAGCATTTAGTGTTGCACTGTGTTTATGGCATTTCATTGTATAAATGAAGATAGTTATTCAGTGATATTACAATAAATGCAGAAGTAACAATGAAAGGAAGACATGAACCTCTATCAGTAGTTGTCAGTCTTTACTCATTACATTACTAATATTCTAGAATAAAATGTTGCTTCTCTTAATTTTGTGTGAGTGAAGTAAAGGAATTCAGTACTTAACATTTACTATGAGTATTTTTGCTGTCTCTATCTCTCTTTTTTTCCTTTTACCTTGTTTTGTTTCTTTACTTATTTTTTTCTTTCTTTCCCTTTTATGATCTATAGCAGACAACAGGGGTGGCCGCGGTGGTGCAGCGGTTAGCATTGCTGCCTCACAGCAAGAGGTTCTCCAGTTCAATTCTTGGCTGGGGTGCTTTCTGTGCAGAGTCTGCATGTCCTCCCTGTGATCGCATGGGTTTCCTCTGGGTGCTCCAGTTTCCTCCCAAAGACATGCGGTAGGTGGATTGGACACTCTAAACTGGCCCTAGGTGCAAGTGTGTGCATGTGTGTGTGCCTTATGTGGAAGGCTGGGCGCCGGGCTGGCAAGATGACACTGTAAAACTCCACTGCCAATCATGAGTGGACAGATGATCCACTGTGGCAACCCCTAACCGGGAAAATCCAAAAGAAGAAGAAGAAGAAGATCTATAGCAGACAACGGAAATGCAAAAGAAACACATTAAGGGGGTTGTTCAGGGGGAGATGGGAAAAGATGGGTACTATGTTTTTGTTGGGGATAGTCCCCATTTCTTCCAAATTATTTTACAGGTCCAGAAGTGCTGCAGCTCAGCTACAGGCCTCCCAGGTATGGGAAATATTGTCACCTCTCCTTGCCCACCCAGACACTGTTTCACATGGTGGGGGTAGTGGTTACACCCGCATGGGCCCTTTGTCTTGTGGCAGCCTGGCAGACCAAGACATCAATCTTCAGGACCTGGTAGAGGCCGTATTTGAGAGGGTCACGGAAAGGTGTCAGGGTCCATATCAAGCTCTCCACCAGTGTGTACATGACTGGCTGACCTGGTTGACTCAGGGCATTGAGCCAATAGAGTCCTTGATGACCACAACATCGAAGTCATCCTGTCCAAGTATATCAGGGTAGGGGGATATTTGAGGTCCTTCAGACTCAGGTGAATATTGCTTTTCAGCCTTTCTTACCCTCTCTTTTGTTACTGTTTGCTATCTCTATGTGTTGTCTCCCCCTCCCACTGTCACGGGTCTACTTCAAAAAATTGAATTACTGTAACATTGCACCACAAATCATTGAGACCATAACGTCGAAAGCACATAACACTGAAAACTTGTAACAATGAAACCACACAACACTGCAAATTTAAATCATCTCATCCCATAGCATTGAATGATGTTACAATGGACAAATTAGTAATACCCCCTCCACCTCAAATGTAACTGAACTGACAGACACACTTGTTTAACGTTTCTGCAGGGGGAAAGCCACCCTGTGCCCCCCCTGCAAATTAAATATACCAACTCAAAGATAACACTACAGTGGAGACAAGGTAAATTTCCCATTCCCCACTGTATTGTAATCTCCTCTATTTTCCTGATAACACGTACATACAGACAAAATAAAAACTTAATCCCCTACTCACTTATCCCATCACTTTCCACAACATTAAAATAACTTCTTTCAAAATAATAAATCCATCACTCAAACACAACAATGCTTAACTGTTATCTGATAAACTTTTACTATACAACTTGAGAACTTTTCTTAAACTGCAAAACATAGCATCTGACAAGTTTGTTTACTACATACTACAACTTTAACACTTTAAACCATAACCATGTAACACTTTCAATGATATAAGACGTAGTGATTTAAATTTTCATCTTTATGTAATTTCGATGTTGTAACTTTTCAAAGTTCTGAATTTTCAATGTTATGGTCTCAGTGTTTTGTGGTTCAGCGTTACAGTAATTCAGTATTTTGAAGTAGACCCCTGTCAGCACACCATAGCATTCCTGTATGTCTTGTCTGTTTCGTGCTTTGTCAAAGTTCCTTAACTCTTCCCTAACTCTGACAGTATGGCCACCTTCCTCCCCCAAATTCCGTTATTAAAATAATTTGGGAAAATGGGGACTATCCCCAAGAAAAACATAGTACCATCCTTTCCCATCTTCCCCTGCACAACCCTCTTAATGTGTTCCTTTTTGTACTTCCATTGTCTGCTCTCACTTCTATTTCCTGCTGTCCTCTCTTCCCTCTTTCCCACCTTACAAAAGCCATAATACGGTGGCCATATAAGGACACCCTCAGAGTGAATAAAAAGCTTAAAATGTTTTCAATAAGCTGCAGGTGAGTGGTGCTGAGTCCAGCCCAGCCCAGCTCTGGATCTCGCAGATAGTTTCAAGAGATGTGCTCAGGTTCGTAACTGCTGCCTGTTGATGAAAATACACAACAGCATTTCAAATGTTAAGTAGAAATGGATTTTTCTGCACATAACTATACTCGTTTATTGCAAGTTTACTCTGATTTAGAGACGTGAAAGTGTATTGAGTGCTCCTTCTTGAGGCTCAGAAATTTGTAAATTAGTACCACTTTTTTCATGAATTGCCCATTTAGATATAGGTATAGCATCATGATTCGCACATTCCCTTTCCGCATCTGTGAAGTGTTGGACTATGAATAGCATCCCACATCTCACTTTAGAATTTAATGTTGAGCAATACATTTTAATTGCTCAATACAGTAGAGGTCATAATGTTGAAATCTGTGCCCCATTTGTAACTGTTGTTAGCAGCATAAGACGCAAGGCTGATTTTAGTTTTCTGTCTTTAGTGGTAAGTTTGGAAAGTCCTAGTACTTAAATGTCAATGGCACTGTCATGCACACTCAGAATGTTTTATTGCTTATAATATAGCTGATAGCTTTTCCTGTTCCAGGGCACTAATGATAAATAACATTTTTGGTTTATAATTAAGAATAATTTAAGATTTCAGTTGTCAATGGCTGCATTCTGTAACAACGGATTTAGCATTTCTGACTCCCACCAATAACTCATGTGTGATGGTACATTTGGGAACACAGTGTGTCTACCATGGAGGACAGTGTTTTTGCAAGTCTTGGACTAGACTAGGTAGTAATTCTGTCTGCAGAGTGAAGCTATGCGAACAACAGAGTTATAACCATTGAATTTATTCTTCTACATATTCAGTCAATTATTTCACTGCACACTGTGGGGGGAGAGGGAAGAACTGTATAGGATGTGACTAGAACCTGTTTCAGATCCACCCATTGCTTTTGGAGTCTTGGCTTTACCAAACTATACTGCAGAATACTGTTGAGTGTGTGTAAATGTGTGTGCATGTGAGAGAGAGGGGATGGGATCTGGGCTGCTGTCTATCTTAATTTTGTCATAGGTTACAAACAACATGGAAAGACTGACTATCAGTATCCTAGAAGACAGTCTAGGTATAGAATCAGATAAAAAAAAAACAAAAAAATACACCATTCTTGCACTTTTGTTGGTGCCCTGCCCTCTACAACAGATCATGTTACCCAGTGGACTTCACACATTTTCTACAAGGTTTTACATAACAGAATAAGTGCATTCACTGCAGCAAACTAGATTTGAAAGGATAGTATGTTGCACTCCATCTGGCATTCCTGCTGCCCATGCCAGCTAATCATATACCAAGACAGAGCACCCATCTGATAAGGAAGTCACTAACCTATCATGTCAGGTAAGGGAAAAGTCTGCGTGGTGGCAGGCCTGACTGCTGTGGAAATAGAAAAGATTATAGGAACATATTCTAGTATTCAGCAAAGCATAAGGTAGGAAAGTGTCTCTCAAACTAGATAACTCGGTGATACAAATATCATTGAGTGACAAGTCGAGGCAGTGCAGTACAGACATATAGGCACACAGTATTATATTTATAAACTGTGTACATTATGTTCATTAATAAAAATATCTACAGACAACAGTTGCTTTTAATTACAGTGCAGTTAGCATTAGCTCATATAAAATGATGCACCTCCTCAAGCTTTCTGAACTCAAGACCAGGTCTTGATACTCATATCTGTAAGAAAGTAAAAGAAAGTAGAAGAGAAGAGTTTTTGTGTCACTCTTCCTAGAAAATGGAACTGACTTCTAGGTTTACTTTGCTATCCACCTCTATAACTTCCACAATGCAAAGACTGAAAGGACACCAAGAAAACTTGACTTTGCATTTGTTTCACTAATGTTTAATTAGTTTTCTGTCTTTAGTGGTAAGTTTGGAAAGTCCTAGTACTTAAATGTCAATGGCACTGTCATGCACACTCAGAATGTTTTATTGCTTATAATATAGCTGATAGCTTTTCCTGTCAGTGGCTAATACTGTTTTTGCTGTTATTGTTGCTGTTTTTACTGTGGTTAGTCCTGGTAGTGTCTAGGATTGACAGTGTTATCTCATAGTGTTGATATTTAATGGTTTGGTGTGTATTGTATTCTAGCAATAATCCATTACTGGGTGGGGGGAATGCAGGATTTACACATGGTTGGCATGGTTTAATCATGCCAGTGAAGCCCAAAATATTAAACAAAGCCAACATTAAGATTAAACAAAGCCAACATTAAGTAAAATCTGCATTACCTAAACATAGGAGTTGATTATTGCTATTAAACAATGACGATATTTAAAACAGCACTTTAGTGTACTTCTGCCATTAGTGATTAGTCCCGGACATCAAAGATGGACTGCACATGTGCCAAACATATACTTGACTATACCTGCAAATACCTTTACAGTACATTAAAGTTTGTCTCAATTTTATTTATTTATTTAGGTTTAAGGTAGTGAGGAGTCTATCTTCTGTGTATTGTGTTTTTGCCTATTTTTCATTAACTTGTTCAAGAAAACATTAATGTGCCTTTTGTGCAGATTCTGTGTGCCTGCTTTATTTATTTATTTGTTTTTTGAGAAGATAGAGAGTAGTCTTGTAAGGTGTCTTCTGTGTACAGTCTGCATGTCTGTGTCAATTACTGAGACCAGTGAGGTTCTTTTTTTTTACGCAGTTATATTTTGTGCAGTATCATAGGGAAGCATTTTTAATAATTCAAATTGCCCGCTTAGCGATGCAGAGAAAATTAATTCCAAATATACTTTTTTCCATTGGAGATTGCTCACTTTATAATGTGTATGCTTGATTAGTCTGTCCAATTGCTAAGGGCATTTTTGAATAATTAAGACCATTTATTGTATAATAATTTTTTTTACACTGTATGTGCATTCTCACTTCAGAACTTTTGGACAGGTCAAGGGTTTCAGCTGTGTACCTCGAACTCCAGGCTCTCAAAATAGAGTTTCTTTACTCTTAGCTGTGAAACCTCCAAGATTCTTTGGTGGTCACAGGAAATACTATAAATACACACAGAATTTGGATGTGTATCTCAGAAAAGCAGATATGGACTTCACAGCCAGGAGACACTAGCCACTAAATGATCACAGTAGTACTACAACCACCATTCATCCCTCTGTACAAAGATAGGCTATCTACAGACCCTGAAAACTACAGACCCATAAGTCTCACTAATCTTATATGTAAAAACCATGGAAAGAACTATCAAGAAATTATCTATACAGATATAGTAAACCTCCAGACACTGGACCCGACCCAGTTTGGTTTCATCAATGGCAGATCATGCCTACTCAATCTGATGGACTTCTTTGAGAAGGTAACCAAAGCAATAGATGAGGGAAAATGGTTCACACTGACTATCTGGATCTGGCCAAGGCATTTGACACAACGTCCCATTTGGGCATTTTTGATACACTCAAGAGGTTAGGTACAAACTTGTATGTCATGTGGTGGATAAACTGTCTCACAGACAGGATGCAGGAAGTGAGAATTGGGGAGTCCACCTCTACAAAGAGGCTAGTCACAAGTGGAGTCCCTCAGGGATCAGTCCATGGAATGCTCCTTTTTGGCATTTACTTCTCAGAAGTCAAGGCTAATGTCAGCGGTCTCTGGCTGACTAAATTTGCAGATGATTGCAAATTAGGAGCTGTGATCAAATCCCACAATGATACACATGTTTTCCATTAGGGGCTGACACAGACAAACAAGTGGTGTCAGAGCCATGGACTAAAACTAAATGCCAAGAAATGCATAATAGTATCCTTTGGGAAGTCATCCACCCCTGGTAACTATCATATTGACACATAGGTTCATAGGTTCATACTAGGCTATCTGCCCTAGGGCATTTATAAGCCTAGCCAGAATGTGTTTGGCTTTCGCCACCCATTTTAAATTTATTTTGCTATGCCCTTTTTCGAGGTTAGTATACTGTGCCTCTGTCTAACAGTGACACAGAAGTGATACCCGGGGTAAACCTATGATCTCCCATCCACTCATCAAGATTCCTCTTGAAGAGAGTCAATGAGGGACTCTGCCTAACCTGGACTGGGATTTTATTCCAGAGTGAAGGGAGCCTCTGGGTTATGAATCTGTCCCTCCAGCATGTCCTATTTATTTCAGTGCTGAGGTTCAAGTCTCTCGAGCACATAGCTCGATGGGATTTGGATTTTCTGAGGTGCAGCATGTCCATTAATTCCGGGTTGGACATGGCTTTATCGTCAGGCACAGATCGCCTCTGAACAGGCGGTATGCCACTGAGTAGAGCTGGAGTTTCTTTAACCGGGCAGCATATGGCATCTGTTTGAGCCCTTTGATCCTCTTGGTGAGGTACTTTTGGGGTCTTTCCAGTTGCTGCAGGTGTCTGGTAAGGTACATCCCAAAAGGGGCATTGTACTCAATTATGGGCCTGATGAGGGATGAGTAAAGAGGCACGATGACCTCCCCTGATCTAGATGTGAATCCATTCATGATTAGGTGGGCTATATAAAATGTTTTTCTAACCACTTTGGCCACGTGGCTGTCATATGAGAGATTGCTATCAACTTGGGTCCCCAGGTCCCTAATTACTTCTTCTGTACTTAATGGATTACCACCTATGTGGTAATTTCTGGGCACTTTGTTTTTGCCAAAGGGGATGACTATACACTTTTTGGCATTTAGCTTGAGGCCATGGCTCTGGCACCAGTTGTCTGTTTCTATGAGGCCCTTTTGGAGGATGCTTGTGTCGGCTGGAGAGTCGATTATGGCGCCCAGTTTGCAGTCATCTGCGAACTTGGTCAGCCACAGTCCTTCCGTGTTGGCCTGTACCTCCGAGAAATATATACCGAACAAGATAGGTCCCAGGACTGAGCCTTGTGGGACACCACTTGTAACTGGTTTGGAGTCTGACATGGCTCCAGCAATTCTAACCATGTGGGTTCTGTCCTTGAGCCAGTTTGCAATCCATCTAGTGACACAGGGGTTTATATTTAAGCTGGTGAGCTTATCTATAATGCCCGAGTGGGGTATTGTATCGAAGGCTTTTGCGAGGTCCAGGTAGGCTGTGTGGACCACCTTCCCCTCGTCAATGACCTTGGTGACATACCCCTTAGAGCTGACTCAGTAGTCAAGGAATTAGGGACACACATAGATAGTAATCTTGTCTTTGACCATCACATGTCTACAAAAGTGAAGAAATCATTCTATGCTGCGCAACTTATAAACAAAGGTATGGCATCTAAGTCCAAGGAAGTCACTGTTCCACTGTATTCGGCATTCATCAGACCTATCATTGAGTACAATGCCCCCCTTTGGTATGTACCTAACCAGGGATATCCAACAACTGGAACGTCCACAGAGGTTCCTCACTAAAAGAATACAGGGCATAAGTAAAATGTCCTATGCAGACCATCTCGGGGCTCTATCCCTGTATTCTGTCTCCTATAGACTTTTGAGGGGAGAGCTATACCTTGCATATAAGACATTGTCAGACCCCACTCTGATGGACCACCTGCATATCCACAAAATAAACAGCACCAGAATTACCTGTTCTAAAGACTTAAACCTTGACTATGATATAAATAGGACCTGCTGAAGAGGCAGGTATGTATCCCAGAGACTACCTCATGTATGAAACAGGCTCCCCATCCATGTGAAGCAGAGCCCCTCCCTAACCCAATTCAAGTGAAACTTGGAAAACTGGATGGGGAACAGGAAATTCATCCCTAGTTTGACACCTATATCTCTAATGGGCACAGGCAACCTGTAAATGTTTCATCACCCAAACCCCTGCTTACACTTATCAAGGGTATCAGAACTAGTCAGAGATTTGGAATACATGGCTATGCTTAAAAAGGCCCTTGTGGGCGTTAGCCTAGTTAACACCTATGAACCTATTAACTTAAGAGACATGACAAATGTCCTTATAGCTTAGGATATGTTTTTCTACTTTTTCCTATTGTATTATAGATAAATATGTTAACAGTATGTCAAATACCTTAATATTATATAAAGTATAAAGAAATAAACGTCTTCAGCAAAGATTATTGTTTTGATAAGGAAGTGAAAAAAGGTGTTTTATATTCGATGAGTGTGTGTTCTACCCTGGAGAAGCTTACATTTCAACAAGAAATGTCCAACTCTTGGCCAAAGAAAAGGTGGTGGCCTGCATGGTACTCAAATCCATATCTACTGGTTACTTTCAGTTTATTGCCTTAAATTACAATGTTAAACAGTAAAGCCTTTAATACTGTCTCACACATGAAACTTTTCACCAAATTGAACATCTTGAGGTAGGAAAGAAAGATAATAAAATGGATTCAGAATTGGCTAGAAAAGCAGAAGCAAAAAACAATTTAAAATTTTACTTAATCAAATGGACTTTTGGACTCAGTTGTTGAGCCAGTCATATCCCTCCTATCCTTGTACAATTTTTAAGCACTGCATTGCTTTACTGTAAAGGCAGCAAGGCACTGTTAATTAATTAGCGTACTAATATCGTATGACACTGCAGCCTCTCAAAATAATTAATCACAATACAATTAATGAAATCATAATTATTTCTGAAAATAATTGCAATATGATTTCATTAATTAGCTAATTAATTAACAGTTTATAGTATGGCATACATCACTTCAAAGACCAAAATTAGTTTTCCCAGCTATACATATGATACTGAAAAGGCAATTCTAAGATTCACATATGTTGAAAAAATACAAGAAAGGATATTAATTACGAGCAAAAATAAGCTAAATTATTAACAGAATTTGTTTTCTCAAACAAAATACCATGCCTGGTTTTAAGGTATAATTTTTTTTACTCATTTTAACATATTAACAAGACAAGTGGGCTGGTAATATAGACCATTTCAAGCATATTCTTTTCCACGTGCAAAGCAAAAGATAACATTTTATATGTAAACCTATATACAGTAGTTAGACAGAATTTGCAAATGATTTGTACTAAATGAAAAACTAGCTACCAGTACCCTATAGCTAAAAGAAGTAGTTCATATTTAAGCAAAATCCATATCTGTAATTTGTTTATCTTTTAAGAGCTCAGTGAAATGCTTCCTTAAAGACTGTAGTAGTTGACTTCAGAGGGTTAGACACAGAGTGGAGACAGCAAATAATCCCTTATGTGCAATATCCCTTTTACTTTAGGTCACAATAACACTAAGGCTCCATTCTCCTTTGATCCCAAAGCATACCTCTCAACCTCATAGAACAAGAAATCTGGATGAAACCATAAATAATGGGGGACAAGGACTCAAAAATAGGGACAATTTGTAAATATTGCTCTTACAAACTTAGAAAGTTGATAGAATAACAGGTTTTGCACTAGCATGAATTTTCTGAAGGATATGAAGTCTGAAACTTAAATGTCTGTTATTATTATCTGACTTTAATCTTTAATGATTTGCTAGTGGTGCAGCAGTAGCGTTGTTGCCTCACAGCAAGAGGTTCTCCCATTCAATTCTCGGCTGGAGCGCCTTCTATGTGGAGTCTGCATGTCCTCCCCGTGGTTGAGTGGCATTCGAAAGACATGCATGAATGGGTGCGCCTTCATTGAAGGTTGGGCATTGGGCTGGCACCTCGTAAAGATCTACTGCCAATCATTAGCGGACCGGAGTTCCGCTGTGGCGACCCCTAACCGGGAAAAGCCGAAAGAAGAACAAACAATCTTTAATGATTTGCTAATGATTTGTCAGAAAACCAAACTTTTATGAAAAATGGACCAAAAATATGAGGCAGAAATCTGGACATTCCGTGAAAATCTGTACAGTTGAGAGGTATACCTCAAAGACAGGGATAATTTACTTACAGCAGCAGGACAACTGCTAGAGAACATTCTTACAAGAGAAGTGAGAAGAAGCTCAGCAGGGAGCTGGCTCACATTTTGGAGGTGGAAGGGTGACATTATAGTACAGTTGTTAATTTTGTCTTTTCACAACACAGTGCTTGGTTACTGTGCCTTCTATGGAGAGCTTGCATGTCCTTCTTAGCTCACTGTCTTTTATTCCAGGCAGCTCTTGTTTCCTTCCAGATCTCAAAGACTTACAAGTGAAGTCAAGTGATGATACCTAACTTGTGTCTAGGTGTGTGTGTGTGTGTGTGTGTGTGTGTGTGTGTGTGTGTGTGTGTGTGTGTGTGTGTGTGTGTGTGTAGGGGGTATATGAGCAGGTATGAGTGCATCTTGACATAGACTTACATCCTTGTATCACTTCCAAGGTAGGTTCCTGCATTACGTTTTTTATATATTTATTTTTTTAACATTTTTTTACTGGGAAAGTCCGACTTGGAACAAAGCCAATTTTCAGTTGTGGCCTGGAGAGAAAAGCTTCAGACGCATGTCTTTGTAACATGGGAGGAAACCGCAGCACCCAGAAGAAACCCACATGGACGCAGGGAGGACATGCAGACTCTGCACAGAAGACATCCCGGCTGAGAATTGAACTAGAATACCTCTTGCTGTTAGTCAACAACACAGCTGCTGCACACTTCACCATCCAATTATGCCCATGCTTCCTAGGATTATAAAGCAGATTGCCAGCATGAACATACTGTTTCCAGTGTTGATCCTGCAAGATAGACATTAGATTATACATTCCTCGGTCTGTACAAAGTAGAGTCTTGAAGCTCACTGTCAAGAGACATTAAAGACAAAGGCATGAACAAGATATTGACATGTACACAAAAAGTATGCTACATAGCTGTATGCCAATATTTAGAATAAAACAGCAGCGGCCATAGAAATGGTTGAATTGCTAGCTCAAACAATGAGCAGAATGTTGCACATATCTCAATGATCCTTTGTCCATGGGTGGACAGTTGGTAGTTATAAGTTGTGATGGCTACAGCAGATACGCCATTGTAGAAACAATTGTTCCCTTACCTAAAAGAACAATCATTCTAGTTATGACAAAATACTTCACTATTGTTATATTTAATGTTTTAAGAATGATAATGGTCCACATCTCAATGAACAGTATGTTGCAGATTTTGCCAAATATACAGAATTCAGTCAGGGAAAAGCAGAATCCTTGTGACTGCGAGGTCATGGACTTGTTGAATGATTTATGTACACATTGTAGAAATCCACAGAACTGTAGAAAACAAAAGCATACCTAATAAGCAACAAATACAATTTTTTTTTTCATAAATTATAGGGAAGCTCCAAATAGTATTATTGGACATTTTCCTGCAATGAGTTTGTTACTGATTAACTAAAAGTAAAATTCCTTGATATGGTCACAGAAACACATCCAACGTAATGCAGTTATGATACTATGAAAAATGTTAAGATGAAAGGGTATGCTGATGAAAACACACTCTGTGAAAAATATAATTTCAGTGAGGCAGACCGTATAACTTAAAACAACTGAGGTCTAAAGAAACACTCCCTAGTTTTCCATCGTACTGTATTGCCAAGATTACTCCTAACAGAAACAGTAATAATATCAACAGGTAGTTCTGTTTAATTTTCAAGAAATGTAATATTGGGTTACAGAGAGCTGGATTATAAACTTTTACAACAGTCCCTGACAGCTACTCTTTGTACTTCTACTGCTAGAAGTTTGTGTACTAAAACAAAGAAGAGCCTATCACATTTGAGAAACAATATGTTACTGTCATAGGTTAAAATATTTACTTGTCATTCATGACTTAAATGCTAAACTGCTATAGGTTTTATAGTTTATAATGCTAGAAACAGAGTAAGTAAATAGCTTGAACAATGCAAGTAATAAAACTATGATTACGGCAGGATATATGGAGTTTATAGAAAACTGAAGTCCTGACTGATATGATATGAAATGTTAAGGGTGGCTTGTACAGTTTTAAAACAAGTTTATGAAAGATAAATGTTCCTGCTTGAATTTTAATTTTCTGCATTTAAATGGGCAGCTGGAGACATAACAGTTTGCAAGTTTAAAATTTAAGAGAAATTTACACTTCCTCTCAAAAGAAAGGGTAAATATGATATTTGTAGACTTCCACATCAGCACTGATTAAGTTTTCAATTCAGTATCATGACCAGAATCACTAGTTATTCAAGTAAGTTTGGCCTCCCAGGCCAAGCACAACCACAAAGCATTCTTCAGCTATGTCTGCAAACTCAAAGGCAATACAAAATTGTGTGCAGAGCTCATTTTAAATGGAGCCACCTATACTGAGCCAGAAGATACAGCAAACCTCCTGGCTGATAAATTCAGCTCCAACTTTACTACTCTCTCCCCCTCAACCTTCCCTCAGGAAATATTATTAAATATAACCCCCCCCCCTACTATGACTTGTGAACAGGTCCTTAATACTCTCTCTAAGACCAAGAAAACTGCATCAGTGGGCCCAGTCCAAAATCCCAGGATGCCTTCTAAATAGCATGAAACATGACGTATCTGGGCCTCTGGAATTACTATTTAACTATAGCCTCCAAACAGGCTTCATGTTTCATGAATGGAGAAAGGTAACAATCATCACTCTGTACAAAGGTGAGCCATCTGCAGACCCTGGAAACTACAGACCCATAAGTCTCACTGGTCTTATACGTAAAGCCATGAAAAGAATTATCATAGAGATGATCAACAAAGATACAGTAAACCTCCAGACACTGGACCCAACCCAGTTTGGTTTTGTCAAGGGAAGATCATGCCTGCTCAGCCTGGTAGACATCTTTGAGAAGGTCACCAAAGCAATGGATAAGAGCAAAATCGTTCACACTGCCTACCTTGACCTGGCCAAGGCATTTGACACAATACCCCACTCGGGCATTGTTGATAAACTCAAGAGGTTAGGTAAAAACCCATATTTCACCCAGTGAATAGCCAAAAGGCTCACAGACAGGACCCAGGAAGTTAGAATTGGGGAGTCCACCTCTACAAAGAGGCCAGTCACTAGTGGAGTCCTTCAGGGATCAGTTCTTGGAATACTCCTTTTTGGCATTTACTTCTTAGAAGTGAAGACCAATGTCAGTGGTCTCTGGCTGACTAAATTTAGAGATGATTGCAAATTAGGAGCTATCATTGAATCTCACACTGACACAAATGTTCTCTAGGAGGGGCTGATGCAGACAAACAACTGGTGTCAGAGTCATGGATTAAAACTAAATGCCAAGAAATGCATAATAGTATCCTTTGGGAAGTTATCCATCCCTAGTAACTATCATATTGACAACACATCCCTTAGAGTTGACCCAGTAGTCAGGGACTTGGGGAAACACATAGCTAGTAATCTAGTTTTTGATCATCACTTGTCTACAGTGGTGAGGAAGTCGTTCTATGTTGCGCAACTTAAAAGCAAAGGTAAGGCATCTAAGTCCAAGGAAGTCATTGTTTCACTGTATTCAGCATTCATAAGACCTATCATTGAGTACAATGCCCCCTTTGGTATGTACCTAACCAGGAATATCCAACAACTGGAACATCCACAGAGGTTCCTCACTAAAGGAATACAGGGCATAAGTAATATGTCCTATGCAGACTGCCTCAAGACCCTATCCCTGGATTCTGTCTCCTACAGGCTTTTGAGGGGAGATCTATGCCTGGTATACAGGGCATTGTCAGACTCCACTCTGATGGACCTCATGCATATCCACAAAACAAACCAGAATTACCCATTCTAAAGACTTAAACCTTGCCTGTGATATAAATAGGACCTGCTGGAGAGAAAAGTATGTATCCCAGAGACTCCCCCATCTATGGAACAGGTTCCACATCCATGTGAAGCAGAGTTCCTCCCTAATCCAATTCAAGTGCAACTTGGCCAGTTGGATGGGAAACCAGAAATTCATCCCTGGCTTATGTCCTATGACCTATGTCTCTGATGCAAACAGGTAACCTGAAAATGGTTCATCTCTCGGACTTACACCTACACTCACTACTCAAGGATATTAGAACTCGTCAGAGATTTGGGATGCATAGCTAGGTTTAAAAAGGCCCTTGTGGTCATTAGCCTAGTAAACACCTATGAACCTATGAACCTAAATGGGTAACTAGTATGCCATACTTAATCTGGCCAAAAAAGAGCTTAAAAAGCAAATTACGAAATGAGCTCTTTCTCTGAACTCTACCTCGGTATAAAGATTGAATATAATTGTGAGGCTTTCAGACACCAGTTTTGCTGTTGTCAACTGAGGTGTGGTTTATGGTTTGTGTTTTATTGTACTTTTTCTGTTGAAATTACCTGTTTTGTCAAAAGGAGGTCAGATTATTTTCTCAGGCATGGTGGGAATCACAATTTGTGCTTTTTCCCCCTAAAGTTATCCTTTATCCCCACCATTGTGGAATCATAAAATTGTTTGTCTTTTCGGCTTTTCCTGGTTAAGGGTCACCACAGCGGAACTCCGGTCCACTAATGATTGGCAGTCAATTTTTATGGTGCAGAGTTGCCAGCCCGACGCCCAACCTTCAGCGAAGGCACGCCCATTCACACATGTCTTTCGGTGGCCACTCGACCACAGGGAGGACATGCAGACTCCACACAGAAAGCACTCCAACCGAGAATTAAACAGGAGAACCTCTAGCTGTGAGGCAACAATGCTACCGCTGTACCACCATGGCTGTCAGTAATGTGGGTGTGGGGGGTGAGGTGTCCCCGCATGAGGGTGGAGGAGGCTTACAAAATGCATCTTTATGTATTTTGCTTGTTTTCAACAAATATATTATTCAGTTTATAAAAAAAGTTGTCAAACTGTTATTAGTTAACGGTTATAGTCAAATTTACATAGGGAAATGTCTTGTACCTAAATAAGGAGAATTAACGTTAGCTCCTAGGATTGTAGTGTTTTTATAGTCATTCAAAGGGCAGTTTACTCAGAACCAAAAGACACTGGAAACATCTTCGCAAGTAAATTTAGTTCTATTTTTAGTAACTCAGTACATACAGCTTCTTTAGAGCAACACTCGATTGCAAATTTCTATATATCACCAAGATCAAATGCAGCTTTACTTAAGGTTAAAACACCAAATTCATGCATCCAGGTAACATCCCTGCCATTTTACATTTTTTACAAAACTTCACAGATCAAATGGGCATTTTCACTAACAAAGCCTCCCAATGATTTCTTCCTTATAACGTGGCAGCTAGTCAGGGACTACACAGAGGTGGATCCACTAATGATCCAGAAAACTATAGCTTTATTAGTTTTACAAGTAACATCTGCAAAGTTATGAGGAAGCTATAAGTGGAACTGAGTGAGAAGCATATTGTTGATTTACTGCTCTAAGATATGGATCATTATGTGTTTGTTAAGGATAAGTAATGCCTACTAAACCTGGTCACCATTTTAGAGGAAGTCACAGCGACCTTACATGGTGGCTTGTCAAAGCATGCTGCCTACCTAGATCTTGTTAAAGTATCTGACACCATCACCATCACACAAACATACACACACACACACACACACACACACACACACACACACACACACACACACACACACACGAATCATAAACAATTCTAGACAGTTTACAGTTATAATACTTAACATGATCTGCTGGACAACTTACTGGCTTTCAGAAAGAACACAAATAATAAGATTAGGTGGTCAGTTGTTCACTCCCATTGATATCACCAGAAATTGATACTGAGTCCTATACTTTTTTGCATCTTTTTTTAGATGCCCAGGTTGACACCAGCTCTGTTTGGGTGACCAGGCTACTTGATGATTTGAATTTGGAGGACAAAATGGTGGTGATTAGCTGCCTAGCCGAGGGGTCTGTGCTCTGCTTTTGTCTTTTTGTGTGTGCTATTTTTTTACAGACTCCTTATATATTTTGTTTTCTAGTTTCTTATTTCAGTATGATACAAGTTACTTTGATGTTTCTAATTTACCAATTTACTGGCAACCTGTCTGTGACTGTGATCCTCACAGCTCAACTTTTCACTATGCAGAGTTTGAGGAAGGAATTTTCTAGAAATGGCAATAGAGTGTTACGCTAATATTATGCTAATGTTATGCTAATGTTACATTTCATGATCAGATCCACTCACTGCAGACTGCATTGTAGCAGAGTCAAGCAGATGGTAATGGTTCTATGCTTGAAAATTTAAATGTTTAAGTAGGTCCATATTTGTAGTTCATAGGTTCATAGATTAGTACTAAACTAACTGCCCTTGCGAGCCATTTTAAGCCTAGCCAATTATCCCTTGTGAGACTCAAACCTTGCACCTTGTGTTTGTAAGGCAAACACCTTAACCATTAGGCCACCCTCCCAACCTTCACTTACTATGGAAACCATGTTTTCAGTTGGACATAGTCCCAAGGAATTTATATTTTTGTTGTCTAGATTTATTTATGACTTCTAAAGTTATTTTTGTTCCTTTTCTGCTCTATTCTGCAGTTTGTTTTTGTCCAGAATCATTTTGTTATATAAAGTGTTTAGAATATAATCACTATTATAAACATGAACCTGAAATTGATAAAGCAAACTTGACTTGGCTATCTTCTCCTTCCTAGATGCATCAGTACTTTGTGGAGATGGAAGTATCCCTTTTCCTGGTATAAGAGCAGGGGGCTCTGGTAACACCAACAAATGTATTATATAATCAGTTTGGGAAGCAAGTATTTCCTCCAACCTATTATACTGAAACCATACAACTCAAACTGGATATCCTCTTGAAGGATCTTTTTACATTCTTACATAGAAATATTTACTTTCAAATCGCACTATTTTCAGGGCTATCCAGTTGTCCTATGGAGATTAATGTTCCTCTTTACATCTCAAGGTTTTGGCCAGTCCTTGAATACAATGTACATGTATGTGTGCACTTAAAAAAGCCTTATTTATTCTGAAAGGATAGCAAGGGTCATGACCAAAAGAATTGATGGGCTTTGACCCCTGAATTATCCTAAGAGTTTACGAATCTTTGTTCTTGGTTTCATACTGCCCTCTGAGAGACAGAAAACATCTGAGTTTCATTCCAAATCATGTAGGGTCCCCTCTCCTATATGAAAAGGCATCCTGTAAGATCTCAGTAAAAACTTATCAGCAGCAAACTGCATAAATCTAATTTGATGAGCAGTACACTTGCTGAACTTGTAGTGATAGCTTCAACAAAGTGCCCCTATAGCTTCTTAATTATTTACATATATTACCCCCATGTTGACACAACCAAACAGAAAAGCAAAAGAGCATGCAAGGGTGAAAAACCTAGTGCCACTACTATATTCTCACAATGTAGTAAATTAATGTAAAAAGTTGTTGCCAGGAATTGCCACTTAGTGGGATGGGACTGCAGAGACCACATTCTAGGAGATACTATTTGATGAATAGTAGATTGTTTGTTTAAAGCACTGTGTCTAGAAAGTATGGCTTTGTGTTGGCACAGTCAAGATGCAAACATTTTGTTGACTTACATCATATAAGCTGCATATATATATATATAACATGGACACAAATGTTGCAGAAATAACAAAAAAGTGCTTTTGTAGGGGTCAAGACTCCAGCCCTATACACCATGTGGGGAGTTGGCCCCGCACCCTCTTAATTAAAATGTATTAACTTCAGAGTTGCACACCTTGAAATATAAAAAATATATGTAGCACTACACTGTACGTGAAAGTAAAATCCAGATGTAGTTAAATTAAATGTTAAAAGTCACTAAGTAAAGCCTGAAAGATGAAATAAAAACATTAGAACAAAAAGACTGCAGAAAACAACAACAAATCACACTGTCTATTAAAACACTGCAGACCACTGTGAACACAGCACAGTGCACCTCTCTGCAAAAGAACCTCCATATAAAATACTCAGTAACAGTGGTTCTTGTCATATGGAATGTAATAAAAGTGCATGGTCTCAGATGGTATGTTGGCTTTTAATTTTACAGACAAGTAAAATGCATTCTTTTGCACTGTTTGTCTGCAAAATCTCATGTTTCTGTAAAAAAAAAATATCCCA
The DNA here is from genome assembly GCF_019279795.1 of Protopterus annectens. Lineage (NCBI taxonomy): Eukaryota > Metazoa > Chordata > Ceratodontiformes > Protopteridae > Protopterus > Protopterus annectens. The sequence goes on from NC_056739.1 coordinate 298,973,238, forward strand.
CTTTAAACATGCAACAGTGTGGCAACCCTATTCATATAGTCCAACACAGGAAAACTATGTTTAATCTTTTTTTAGCGTGAGTAGGTCATCTAAAACCCACAAAAATGCATTTTGAATTATGATACGAAGTGATGCTGATTCCTTTTGAGATTTCTAGTGACTGGCTTATCTTTGCTCTTCTGAATTTTATCTAGTGTTTTATATTGAGTGCTAAGACAGTCTTAAGTTAAACTGTCATTTGGTCACTGTACCCCACAGTCTGTCACTGTATTTGGTCACACATCTGAATAATAAATGTCATCATGTGACAGCAACATCAAGTCTGACTTCTTCAGGAGGTGCTGTGGAAGTTTACCTCACCTATCATAAATGATAGAATTCTGCACCTCCTTAGACTCCATTCACTATTTATATTTATTATATGCGCTGATCGGGTTAATCCCACTGAGCATGTGTTATTTTCATTAGAAACCCAGGGTGGCATTACATAGATGGAAGAAATGTGGCCAGGACTGAAGGGACATTTCATTGTACTTTTTGATAATTACTGTGGGACCTTTTTGCAGCCACCTGAATGATCCAGCTCATTGAGACAGGAACGCAGTTCTGTGTCCCTTTTCAAGAGTGTGGCACACCTTGTATACTGTAACGAAGTGCCAGTATTAGAACATGAATCCATGCACCTGCTGTGGGGATAAAACCAACAGCCTTCTGATCATCCTGGTATCAAATGCCTGCTGTGTTACTGATACTGCATGACAGGCTTATGTGTTATGTTCATCAGAGCAGAAAAAGTATTTATGTGTAGGAATATAATTGTACACTCACAAGGATTCATAACTTCAGAATCCTTTTCTTTCTGAACGTGGCCATTTACTCCTCTCTCAGATGCTGATATCAAATTGTTATCTAGTTAGGCGCAAAGAGCACACAATCCCTTTTCAGGGGCAACCTGGATACAACGTCTGGTTAAGTGACTTGCCTTTGGTTACACAACTGGAAGATGAGATGAGGGGAATAAAACCCTTTGCAGCAGTATCGTTGTTGCCTCACAGGAAGAGGTTCTCCCGTTCGATTCTCGGCATGGGTTGGGAGTGCCTTCTGTGTGGAGTCTGCATATCCTCCCTGCAGTCGAGTGGGCATTTGAAAGACATGCGTTGAATGGGCGTGCCTTCGTTGAAGGCTGGGCGTCGGGCTGGCAACTCAATACCATAAAAATCAACTGCCAATCATTAGCGGACCGGAATTCTGCTGTGGCAACCCCTAACCGGGAAAAGCCGAAAGACAAACACCAACAACAACAACAACCAGAGGAGTTACAGCTCACAGCATTAACTATCTGTGCCCACCACCATATGTTACAGCTTGTGTCAAGCAGTAGAAGATATTAACTTAATTTTCAGCTTCTAAACAGGGTAGAACACTGATCCAAATGAACTTTTGCTTTCAGTTTCAGCCTGAGTGCACAAAAGAAGAAGAGACACAAATAATAAAATTACACACAACATTAAAATAATAAGCAAAGATATATGTACAAAATGTGAAGGAAGTACATTTGCATTAATAACACAGTTTAACAGTCTACAACATATGCTACTGATTGGGGGGAGTGCAGGTACTATGTGGGGGTACTGAGCCCATTGACTAAAGATAAGAAGGGAAATCATTGAGGCAAGAAGAAAATCAAAATAGTTACAATATGAATGGGGAAGGAAGCAGATGACTGTAGAGCAAGGCTGAGGACGTAGGTAGAATAATGGAGAAGAGGGTGTGGCTAGGTTTGTCATACTCCCGTATATGGCATGTCATACTCCCATATATGGCATGTAACTCTCGAGGAAGACTGCAAATTTTACTTTGACTTAGTGATAACCAATAGCTACGTGTTGATACTAATGAGAAAGCATTTGTGCTGGGCTTCTTTTTACAGCTGTTCTTGAAAAAGAGTCTGAATTTGTGGTAGATGGAAATCTATTTTAAATTTGTTGGAAGGGAATCCTCTCTTTGGGGAGTCAGTAGTGAGAATCAGGGGTCTGAGCTCTACAGATTATCATCAGGTGTATTTAAGGTAACGATATTGGTGAAGTAAGATCTGAGGTTACATACCCTGTTGGTTATTGTACTGGTGGTGAAGGGGTGGAGTTTAAACTGATAAATTTATAGATAAGAGAAACAATAACTATAGTGACTCCATATTTTAATGGTAGACATTTTGCTATAGTTAGGATTAATGGTGTTCTGTTGGTATGGCTAGAGTAGTAAAGCTACAGATATTGCTGGACATGAACTACCGAGAAGATAGTCTCTTTTTTGGAGGCTATTTCCACGACAAGGAGCCCACAAGAGAGTTGTGTAAGTAGTACGCTTTTTTCAATAGCTATCCTTCTTTCTCCAGAAATTAAGTGGGAATTTTTCTGGCACTGAAAAGAAGTTTATTAATTTTAGCATTTTAATTTCAATGTGGCATTGAAAGTTAATGCACTGGTCCAGCTGCACACCTAGTTATATGAATTATGGACACATTTCTGTTGGTTCACTGTTATTGTAGAGAATGTGCCAAGTTGGAATCACTTTTGGTACCATTTTTCTGTGTACCAAAAATTACGGAATTATTTTTTTTAGCATTTTGAATGAGCTTGTGATCCATTTACCTCCTAGATAGTTGGTTAAGAGCTTGCCAATTTTTTTTTTATAAATTTGTTAATCAGGAATATCCTCCCGAACACAAGTGACTCGGTTTTGTATTAGAACATTACCCCACCAGATGTGCAGTAGCAAGGACCACCCAAACCCTGCCCAGCACTCTGTGCATAATGTTTACTTTTAGAAGTGCTTTGAATAGACATCGGAAGACCATCGTCAGAAAAATCGGTATGCTAAACATTGTAATTATTTCAGTAGAAAGCCTTTTCTCCCTTTTATATTAAATCTTAGACTAAATAATTTACCCAGTAAAGTCAAATCAGTTACAAATTGATTTTTCATCCCTTTGATTTGGGGTGAGTTTTTTTTTATAATTACAGTGAATTTATGTATGTTTTTTCATACAAGTTTTTAAATGAATGAAATATTGTTAAATGCATTGTTCCTGCTTTGTGAAATTTCACGAGGTAACATGATCATTTCTTAAGATCAGGTGTTTGTCTTTTTATTTGGTTTATAAAGGTAATTAACTTAAACAGGATGGACTTGACATTAGCTCAGTGTTGACATTTGAAATGCTTTTGTTACTTTTCTGAATGACGCAATTAAGACCTGCTAGTTTTTCAGGATCCCTGTTGTGCACACTAAGTATCCTAGGGCTTTATTCCTGAGTTCGCACAAAGATGTTTGGTATTTCCTTTGAAAAACGTAAAACTTCCTGGTTGGGGTACACTGCTGACTGTGGGGTAACCACTGTATATGGCATGTCAGATATTGCTATTAGATAACAAAGGTTTTATTGAAAAAAAGTGGATAACTTTACAAAAGTAACACATTTTTCACCACTTGCTTGTTTTAATGTAATGTTTAATCTTGTTTAATGTTGGGGAGGGGGATTACCTTTTGAAATAACCCTGCAAGACGGAGCACATGTATTGTTTTTACTGTACTTTTTAATTTCCTTATTAAAAACAAAATCGACTTGTTAATGTTTTGTTTGAAAATGCACTTGTAAATGATATTCTGCTTAACACTCTGGTTGTTTAGTTTGTATGGAGAGCAGCCATGTGAAATTGGGGAGTGCAGGGGGGCTTGCCCCCCTGCAAAAGAAATTACAGCACAAAATTATAATTAAAGATACCATAAAAAAAAACAAAAAACATGAAGCCTCTGTTAAAAACGGTCAGAGAATGAATATTCACAATGTATATTCACCATGTTACTGAATGATCTGCACAGCTTGTCACTCAGCAGTGTTTTCCATGCAACGTCAAACAGGCTTGCCTTGTCAAACATTTTGGCCACGCCCATTCCTACACGAAAATCGCGGTGGGGTAATGTTCTAATACAAAGCCAGTGACTCTTTTTTTAAGGACTACCTGTGTGTATTGTTTGGTTAAGTGACTTTGTTAGAAAAAGTCTCTGAATTGTCGGAGATGAAAGCACTTGATCTTATACTTTTTGTTTCTTTGTATGAATACATTTTTTTTTTTATTTTTATTTGACTCGTTCCTTGGTCCCTGGATTTTTTTTGGATTGGTATTTGGTCTGTCTACTCATTTGTTGTGTTTGGTATGGTTTCACAGAAACAGGAGACAGAGTCACAGCAATTGCTGTTTTCACAGTCATTTGGCCAGTCAATGGAGAGCATTCTTGCTCAGTTAGAATGGATGTCACAAAGGCTTGATTGTATTGAGCATGCCCAAATGATGTCTGCCTTGAGCGGTGCACGTTATGTGAATCAGGAAGTACTGGCATCTAGAGAGAACAGGCAAGTGGCAAGAGCTCCGTACATCAACTTTTCAACAATGTGGAGCTTGAACTGAGTCAGGAAAGTCAAAGAATGCAAAATAATGTAGTTATTGGCAACCAGCGGGTTGCAAGTGGATTAAACGGCCAAATAACTCAAAATAATGCAGTTATGGGCAATCAGTGTATTGCGAGTGGATCAAATGTTTTAATGCAGGCTGAAACTGGAAGAATATGAAGTGAAACACGAACTGAGGGGAATTTGACCAATGGGCCGATGGCGGTGAATGAATGGCTGGAATGCAACCCTGCTTTATTTATGGATGAAACCATAAGTGGTTCTACTTATGCCACTAATCTTCAGAGACTTGATCAATTATTGCTAAAGATTAACAAACTGCAACTGGACAACACATATTTTAGAAAATGCTTGAAATTAAAACTAGTACCTAAGGGACTGCGTATGTGGCGCTTCCCTACTGGGCTGGTGGCTAATTCAGTATTACATAAAGAATTAATTGCAATGTTTGACAGACATGGCTCAGAATACATGGAGCTAGTTGCCAGGCAAAATGAAGTGCTTTTAACAAATTTAATGAAGAAACAACTGATCTTGATAAGAAAATTGTTGAGGATGTGGTACATGAACATAACTTGTTCGACTACAATCGTATTTTTAAAAGTATAGAGCATCAAATTTTTTCTATAAAATAAACAGAAAACTGAAAAAAAACTGAGAGGGAGAGAGCTCAATATAATGACAATATGGTATATCACCAACCCCCTAAATCTCAGGTTTGGGGTAGTGGCCTGAATTTGGACTCAATGGTTGGTGACAATAACCAGGAACTTTTTTTTTAAAAAGAGGAGGGTTATCCACCATTGAGAAGGTCCGAAAGACTGAGGGACAGATACAACCAGGATGCTCCCGGTCAAGGAGCCAACCCTATGAACAGAGGACGGGGAGTCCAAGCAGCTTACTGGAGAGGGGGGAGGGGAGGATATCGGGCTGGAATTAACATTACAGGAATATGCCAGTAATGAATGTACTATTCTTAAGAACACTAAAGGGGACTTTAATGTGTTCAGTTTTTCTTCCTTACAAATGGATGTGAATGATTGTGATTTATTATCTAAAGGATTGACCTTTGTTCCTGTTAAAAGTTGGTTGATCTGAAACATTTTGTAAGGAAATTGAATTTGAATGTTTTATTTAAATCTGTTGAACACGTGAGTAACCCCTTGCATATTTTTAGCACTTATAATCTGCCTCTGCACCCCTCTTTACAGACGTTCAAGAAGCCATGTGAAATTGACATTAGAAACTTATCTAGGAATGTTTCAACTACTAATTTAAGTAAGGGTGAGTTAGATGGTTTGGTTAAACTTAAGGCTAGTAATGATGTGAGAATTATAAAACCCGACAAAGGTGGGAGGATTGTGATAATGGATACCAGTGACTATAGAACATGGATGAGGAAAGTGTTGGATAGTGAATCATATAGGAAAATATCTTTGAATGAATTAAATGGTTCATATAACAGAATTAGGAATGAATTAATGATTTGTTTACTGAAGGTTCGATTTCTATTGAGGAATTAAATTTTTTGTTTCCCATCCAAAAATTCTGTGTATTTTTGGACTACCCAAAATGCATAAGAGTATTTCAGACCCTCCCATGCACCCAATTGTGGATGGCCAGGGTTCTATTACCTATCCCCTAGCTAGGTTTTTGGATATTAAGTTGAAGCCACTATTATCTAATGAAGTAAATTTGTGCAGGGACTCATGAGACTTTTTGGAGAGGATTAATGGTTTGGAATTTTTAGAAACTGGTTGCTTTATTACCATAGATGTGAAGGACTTGTACACTACGTTCTCCCATGATATTGGTTTGGAATGGGTATGTGACTTTTTGTTGCAGAAAGGTGTACCCCAGCCCAGCATTAATGTGTATGAACAGTTATTTGACTTAGTTTTAAAATATAATTGTATATTTTTTGAAAAGAAGTTTTTTTCCAGATAGTGGGGGTAGCTATGGGCTACCTTTATGGGGGCCTTTATGCTAACATGGTTATGCTGCAGTGGGAAAATAAATTTTTGTTTAATTCTCCCTTTTATACTCACTGCAAGATGTATGTTCAATTTCTGGATGGTATTTTTATGTTTTTGGGATGCACCTAAAGATATGATTGCAGATTTTTTGTCTTATATTAATGGTTCAATCTCTTTCTTAAAATGTACCTATAAAGTGGAATTAAAAGAGATCTATTTGGATGTTAGACTTATAAAATATATCCCCTCAAGTGTTTATATCAGAGATCTTCCAAAATGAAAGAGCTTTTTGCATTTCAACAGCTCTCACCCCTATAAGCAAAGGAGAGCAGTTGTGAAGGGACAGTTTGTGAGGGCTGCACGTATGGTCTCTTCTTTGGACACATTCTTAAGTTAATTTGAATTATTGAAAGATATGTTTCTAAAAAGGGACTATCCATTTGGTTTGGTTAATGATGTAATGCTGGAGGTTATCAACAAAAGAGAAACGGGTTTCTTTAAGGCCCTTTTGTCTTATAACTGTGGTGTATTGAACCGTCCGGAGGAAACTAGGGAGACTGACTTTTCATCGAATAATGTGAGTGTTGTATCTGACACATTTTTTGTGGGACACAATAAGATAGAGAATGTTAATTTTTGGTCTGCCTTTATTAATATAATTTGGCCAGTAAACCAATTGCTGACATTTTATTTAAGAATTGGGTGATTGTGTCCTCCTACAATGATATTAGGCAATGTGTGGGGAGCAACCCGTTATTGTATACAGGAAGGGATTATGTCTCAAAAATGTTTTTGAGGGCTGGGGTAGTGGACAAATGGAGGGCTTTATAAAAAGTGTGGCCTTTGCAACTAATGTGGTTACATAACAGAGTGGTCGTCTTCAATATAAATGGAGTGAAGGTACATCTGAATAGAGTATGTACTTGTCAGACAGATAAAGTGGTGTATTGTGCTCTCTGTACAAACTGTCCCTGCTTTTATATAGGAAAAAACAGAGAGAAAGCTAAAATGTCATATTTATGAACATTTGAGGGACATTAGATTAAAGAAGGATACTAATGCCCTGGTGAAGCACCAGGTCACACCTTTAAGTTTACTGTTATTGAACCCTTCCAGGTTAATCCTAGGAGTGGACGCTGGCCACTACAACTTGACAGACAGGAAGCCCTGTGGCAACTAAGAACTAATGAAACTCAATGGCCAGGCATAAATTAATCTTTTTCAGTAACCTGTTTTTAAAACTTAAGGCATTAGAGAGATAAATACCATATAGGTGTCGGGGTTAACTAAGCAAATGGAATTAAATTAGAAATGTTTTATTAAGCATCTAGCCTGGTTTTAGCTTTATAGATATATATATATATATATATATATATATATATATATATATATATATATATATACACACACACACACACACACACATATATATTTGTGTGTGTGTATATATATATATATATATATATATATATATATATATATATATATATACATATATATATATATATATATATATATATATATATATATATATACATATTTATAATATATATATATATATATATATATATATATATATATATATATATATAGAAAATTTTGTATTGGTAAATGTGTATTTATTATGCTCTGTTCTTTAAACTTTGCTTGCTTTAATAAGGGAAGTTAATTTAATATGAAATTGTTTTTATACTATATGTGAATAGTGTTAGTGTTTAAAAAGGGGACGGGATGTTGTTAAAACTGATTTGCGTGTTTTAATGTTCTTAATCATTTCTAGCTGCTTATTGGCTAATTGGTTTGGGGTGTGCTATTTAAATGAAGGTTTATCGATTAACCTTTATCTTGAAAAAGTCTCTGCATTGTCAGAGACGAAAGCACTTGATCTTATACTTTTTATTTCTTTGTACGAATAAATATTTTTTTTATTTGACTCATTCCATGGTCCCTGGATTTTTTTTTTTTTTTTTTATGTCTGCCTACTCATTTGTTGACTTTGTTAGATTCACACGGAGGTAGAAGAAATCAATGCCTCTACCCTTTGCTTACAAAAAGTAGCTCATTAACAGATGAGATTCTTAATCTCCTGCACTAACTGCCAGATGACTCTGTTCTAGGTGTTCTGACTCTTTATTTTGATGGTTAAGGGTATGGAATGACTTCGGTAAATTATCATGTCATCTGCATGTAAAATAATAATACAGGGAAGGTGACAGACAGTTTGTTAATAAACATGGACCACAGTAGTGGAGAAAAAAACAGATACTTCTGGAACACCTTTTAAAACTGACACGGTGCAAGAGGAAAAGGAAACTATTTGTACTTTAACGTGTCTGTCATTTAAGACATTCACAGAAGTGGCAAAGGTTGTGCTCTAATTCCTGACCTAAGAAAAACTGCTAAGCAGGAGTAAATGTCCAATACAGTCAAAGGCATTTATCAGATCTTTAAAGACAACTCCTGTACGGAGACTCCATGTTTTGAATGATGCCATCCATAAGTTTGTGTGTAAGGCTGTCACTGTGCTGCTAAGTGACTCGATTCTGTGCTGATGTGAGGTTAGGATTTTATATTTCTGGATGTGTTTAGATAGCTCACCGAATGCAGGTTGGCAGAATGGAAAATGATCCGAAGTCATTTGCATGGGCTGGCTTACAGAACCTTGGCACTGGTTTGATGATTGCCAGTTTTCATTTGGTGTTTTAAGTAAGGCACAGACTGTAGGGGTTGCAAATTGGGATAGTACAGGATATTTACACTGTATAACTAACCATAGCTGCAACCATCTGCTTCTGCTGGGCCATCAATTGGAAATGTTTCTGCTTCTTTTTTTAAATCTTTTACTTTACTGGTTTGAAGTAGAATGAGGGAGTAGAGCAGGGGATCAAGATTATTTTGGAATCAGTTATAGGTACTTGTAGGCATGAATGGAAAAGCAGAGGATTTGTTAGGAAAGGCCACTGTGTAGACATATACTGATGAGGTAACTATATTGTCATTCCTTGGTAGGCCTTCTAGGTTGAGCACCTGAATACATTGTTTTGTTGGATGCTTTGAAGGGAGCTCTGTGAAGCTCAAAGGAGGTTAGCTTTATGTTTCCTAGTGGCTTTCCTTGTTACCTTTTTGAGTATGAAGGAGGGGACTTCTACTAATGTTGCACTTAGCTTAAAGAAGGCTTTACGTTTTTTGGCAACCCAGTGACTGTTTGAAGTATTATGAAGCCTGGTGACTTGTGGAAAATATTTAATTTATAGACAGAGTAAAGTGTTTGAAAGTGTAGCCACTGCTTAGACAAGGTCTTACAGTGAAAGAACGGAATATTTACTAAATTAATTATTATACCTACTTGTAACCAGGTAAGCTCCCTGGACATACAGTCTCTTTTCAGGGGCAGCCTGGGAGGAATGTGTGATTAAGTGACTTCTCAGGCTCATACAGCAGGTAAATGAGGTGAGTGAATCACTGATGGAATCAAAGCCTTAGGAACTACACACCACAGGCTTAAACCCTCTGCACCAACTGCCAGAATAAATTCCCACTATTCTTTTAAAATGCCAACAAAGGTCGTGACTTAAGCTCTAGAAGGAATCTTTTAGGAATAAAGACAAGTCCACATCAAAACTCAATGATGATTAATTTGCTATGTTTTCTGAATATGATGTTTGTGAGATGTTGCACAGATTATCCCGCAGACTTGTATGCTATAAAGCTACACTGTTTGAGAGTAATTGATTAAAGTACGCCAATCAATACTCATCACTTATGGTTTAAAAAGCTGTAAGAAAGGAAAGGGGCGTTTATTCACTAACAGGTCTCTCATGTTACACGTTCCCAAGTACACGGTCAGGATTATGACATGGTTTAAATGCAGCTGAATACAGATATTCACACCAGATCTAATGCTGCAGATATGACAACTAATTTACAATAAATAGCCTCAACAGCTTATCGGCACCTAATTGCTAAGCAAGAACGTCTTAGTTATCTGTAGGAGGTACAGAACAGAACATATTAATAGGAAAGGAAAAACAGTGAGTCATAGCTGGGCACAGCTGTAAAGATACATCTCCACTGTCCTTAGGCTGTATACAGAGTGGTCTGTAAGAAACATCATGGGTTTGTAACTAAGACACTGTGTGACTGTAATCAAAAGGTGATGTTAACAGAATATGGAGCACTACAGACTAAATAATATGTCAAAAAATAAGTGAACGATGTAGCAGCCCTCGCATTGCCACTATGGACTAACCTGCTAAGAAGCTATGGCAGCTGCATAACAATGCTCTTTTGTTGTTAATGAAATATGTCCCAAAGGCATCTGTCTGTTCATCCATACTTAGCATTTCTCTTCCAAACTATTCAACTTGTTATTTTTTCTCTATGATATATAGTTACTCACTAGTTATTCTGAATAATTTCATCTTTAAATGTTGTATCTGCTGTTCTATATAACATATCTTTGGAATGTTCTCATATCATATGTGTATCTACTTTGAAAACTAAATATGTTACTTTTTCTCTTACACTACAATTTAATCAGCTAGGCTGTGCTTGGAATTGGTCTACTGACATCATTGCACTACCATAATAAACAAACTAAATAAAACAAAAAAACATAAATGTATTGATAAATAAAATCTACAATTTAATGAATATAACTGGCATAGTTTACACCCTCCAGGTAGTATCAGGACTACCGTAATATAAAATGAATTGGATGGGGAAATTTATAGAATATCTTGTAAGCTTCAAACAAATTATAAGATTACTGCACACAGTAAAGAAATGCCCCATAGTGCCTGGTTCTAGCACTCCCTTTTGGTCCTAATCTGAATTGCCTTCTATGCACAATCCGAATGTCCTTCTTATGTCATTCTGGGCTTTTGCTAGTTGGTCTATTTTCCTCCAATTAAAATTAAAAATGTCTGGGACTTGCATCCTGGGGTTTAAGGCTAAGGAATAATCTGTAGATGTGATACTTTGTCAACGTGAGGAACAATATACCGTATAATGACAAAAGCTAGAAAATATAATTATCAGTGTGACTGTCTCACTCCCTGTCTAAGTAGTTAAAGTGAGAACATGAAAAAACAAATGAATACAGGTGTAAGCAAGGGGGGTTATTTTAGGGGAACTGTCACTGATTTTGTACATTCTAATAGTATTTTATAAAACTTTTCCAGTTCAATTTTAAATGCAGTCAGGTGAATTGTCAGAAGTTGAAAGTCGTCCAAAGGCACACAAAAGATTCTACTTTCTAATTATAAAGGAGGAGAGGATACTTCCTTAAGGAACAAGTGCATGAAAAACACACTTGTGAAAGAAGTGAGGAGCTGCTGCATGGAGGATTTCACTTATGGCCAAGGTACAGTGATCTCAGTATTGTATATATTAAGAAAAGGGATGCAGAGGGCACGGGCAGTGTATCTGTGTTTATAGGAGGTACTTTGTCTCCACAAAATTGTATTCTGGTAGGTTTGTGTGAACCTTGGTACACACAAAAGGTATTTACCTGTACCACAGATGAGCTAGGCTTGTGATGAGGCACAGAGTTCTGGAAGTTTCAGCTGAGAGGAGAAAATGATGTGGTCACTGTCCTGCTCTTGTACGACTGCTTGTGGAGGCCACTGGCCTGCAAGTTGTAGAAATTATGTTGAATGAAGGGGAGATGGGGTGTAACAGCCTGCTAAATTCTGCTCAACACGTGCTCATTGTCACTGTATGTCACACCTGTCAGATAAAGACTCTGGCCATTCATCATGATAATGATGGCTTCTGTTCTGGTCCTCCAATTCCATATCCATCTCCCACCATGTTCCACTCCCATCCTATAAAACTGTGCTTCCAAAAATTCTGATAAGGCCCAACCAGCAAATGACATGTGTGGGCTCACTAGAATGGAATATAGGAGTGGATGGGTTTCAGAAGAGTCAAACTGGAAGTTGAGAGGGCTGGAATAAATGGATAGGAGGAACAGGGTGGCACATATAACAGAATTCATGTAGTGACTCAAGCTGTATGCCTTGTCCTGCTCTGAATATGTAAAAATAACCATCTGTATGAAGGTAGTCGTTATACAACTCTTTTATGAGAAACAAATCAGTATCTTTTTATTTTTCAGCTAGTAAAATTACTATTGATTTCTAAGCTGCTCGGTAATTTTCCTTATGATTTTAAAAAGCACAGCAATAAACTTGGATGTCCCATCAAAAGTTTCCACCTGTGTTGGACCTACTGTCAGGCACACAAGGAACTGCATTATACAAGTGCTAAATTATATGTATTTATTTCTTGCTTAGCATTCTTAAAAAAGTTTTATGTACCCAAATCAGGCTCAAAATCTTTGAAATACTTCACTCTGCCTAACATTGTAAAAGATACATCTATTTCCACACAGCTCAGACAAGACAATCCCAAGTTACTAAAGTACAAAGTTAGGCTTTAATAAAAGACATGCTGCTGAAAACTAAATACAGCTGTACTACCCTGCAGCTATAATAAATGAAAGAACAAACATACATCCAGAGACTATTTTATCAGCATGAACCAATTGTAACTAATGCATAAGTACTATTTTTTAGAACATTAATGTTGCTAAGTGGTTTATATTGCAACAAAACTCTTGCTGCTGCTATAGCTGGACATGAGAGGGATACCAACTGAATTATGTAGAGAAAGCACTAACTCTCAGAACACAAATCAAAGCCACACTCATAGGCTTTTTCGAGACTAGGACAGATGAAAGCAACTAAAGAAGTTGAAATTGTTTGCAATTATCTTTTATTCTAGAAACAGAATGGCAGGTTCAGTAAAGTTTGCTTTAATTGCATACATTCTGATATATGTAATGTTGGCAAACTATGTATATGTGATATGACTTAGCTCCTAAGTGCCACTCCATTAGAAGCTGTTTAACACATAAGATTCTGAATGCAACAACTTATTTTGATTTAACATCACATGCCTTGTAAAATTAGCTCACATCAGGTTTCTCAAAATATTAAAAGCTGCATCTCATTGCTTTGTGCATTGCAATAAATGAATATATACTAAGACATACATTGCAGACCTTGACAGAGAAGGAAGCTAAGTTTGCGCCTGTGTAGTAGAAGCAGCAAAGATGTTCCTGCCCATCTTCACCTTGCATAGCTGGTTTCTTACAAATGATAAACCACAGAATTACAAAACACTCTCATAATTCTGTTCCATTTTAAACAATTTGCACAGGGTAAACTAGATTGCATGGAGGAATGCTTCTTCGCAGTCAACTCATTCCCTTGACTGAATATTTGAACACAGCCCAAAGCCACATTTTGACAGCAATTCTTAAATGTACTACCTCTGTTTGTACAGTGCTTCCTGCGCAAACCATTTGTGTTGTTAAAGTCTGCTACAGTATATCCAGAAGACAGCCAGACAGGGTATACTGATAAAGTCTGCTACAGTGTATCCAGAAGACAGGTAGAAGGTATATACTGATAAAGTCTGCTTGGGAGGGTGGCCTAATGGTTAAGGTGTTTGCCGTACAAACACAAGGTACAGGGTTTGAATCTCACAGGGGATAACTGCCTAGATTTAAAGTGGCTTGCAAGGGCAGTTAACCTAGTACTAACCTATGAACCTACAGTGTATCCAAGAGACAGGTAGAAGAGGTATAGTGATACAGTCTGCTACATTATATTCAGAAGGGGTTTACTGATACAGTTTCTTTTCCACCCACTAATATTAATGCCGTAAACATGGCTCTGTGTTTAGTCTTCTGAATTTGGAAGCAATTTTAAAAATAATTTTATTTCTAAACTGGTGTGAAACAACCTTTGGTATTTGCATAAAAAAAGTTTGCATGTGTAAAGACGCATACAAACACTTCTTTATGCAAATAAAAACAAAAAAAAAAACAATAACAAAGGTTATTTTGCACCTTTAGACATGATCTTTAGCAATATGGGCCGCAAACTACTCTTTTCTAAAGAGTAAGCAACAAGTGCCTATTAAATGGAATACCCTAGGCATGGATATTGTACCACCTATAAGAGAGAATAGAACTGTATGACAAAACAGGTGTGCTTGGATTACCTGTGGTAGTAAGGCTCTCTTGTACCTTGGGAATTGTAATAATCTGTTGTTATTAATTTCAAGTTAATGTCTGTTGTCTCTTTGTCGGCTTGAGAGAGAGAGAAAGAGAGGCAATTATCAGATGAATGTTATTTTTGCAGGGAAGAAACCAAAGATATTTTCAGCTTTACATCCAATGCTGTTATATTCAAATGACTGAATAAAATAGATTTCAATGAGAACAGTGTCAAAATAGCAACAGGGATCATCCAGGTCAGACACATCATTCTTTTTTGGGGACTGTGATAGTTTTCTGTACACAGCTTCTCTTAGGTAAAGGGAGTGTCCAAAAGAAAAGAAAAAAAATATTGCATTACTAATGTCCTCTAAGAAGTTGTATAGTAAGTACCAAATGGGTTTTGTGGTATACGAGAAAGACACATGCAGTCTATTTAAGCATATTATGGTAAAGAATGCGAAATGATAACATATAATGCAAGAAATAAGTAATCATACACTGGAACTGAGTTTGCATTTTTGTGGAACAATACAACACACTTGGGCTGAAGAAATGGTGCAGTAAAAATGTCCTTTGCAAGATCTTAATGAAGTAAAAGGAATCACAGTACTGGATAATAATACAAGTAATTCTGATTACATTTGGTAGCCACGTAAACCTTTTTCCTTTTTGTGACAGACTTTACCTTCAATGGTAATTTGTTATTAATTCATTCCTGGTTCAAAGGTTCTTACCCACCACTGTCTGTCACTTCACATCCATTCATTCCCACATTCTACCATGTGTCAGATCGCATCCTTTTCTGAAGCGTTGCATTTTGTTGTACTGGGGTTGTGACAGATATGGGTATTATGCGCATGGACATCAGCATTATACATTTTGAGCAGCAGCAGCTGCAATGCCTTCCTTTTTCTGCCTTGTTCATTTCAAAGATGGTGCTGATGGTGGGGACTTGGACATCACTAACATCAACGCTGCATATGCAGGCTCCTGTTCATTATTATAGGATGCTTGTTACCCATCTGCCAATGCCGTAATTCTAGAAATCTAGTACTTTGATTTTTATTCCCCCAAAGGAAGGAAAGGCATTTTCAGAAGCTACATTTTTATGTGTGTGTGTGTGTGTGTGTGTGTGTGTGTGTGTGTGCGCGCGCGCGTGTATTTATTAGTCAAGTCCTGAACTTGTATAGCTGAGATTATAGACTCCTTTGTTGCCTCTGCCCAGTCAGCAGCATGATTTGTAACCTGCACTTCTTAATCACACAGAAAATACATTGTAGAACTATAAAGGATAGCCTGTCCCAAGCTTGAACAAGCTTCTTGCTAGTAACCCAGCAGAACATTGCTCCCAAATGTAAAGATCAAAGGAAATGCAGTAGAGTCTACATAAAACAAATGGGATGATAGATAAGTTTTAAGATGACACCATGACCTGGAAAATGATGAGTGAACATGTGTTGAATGTAAACAGTTCATGAAACTGTCAGTAAAATAATCTATTTTAAGTTTTAAGATACTGCAGTAACTGGAAAGGATGTTGTTTTGTTTAGTTTGCTGAGAGTGTTCTGGTGAGTACTTTATCAGACATAGTAGGAATGCCTGTCTCTTATACAAAGAAGCACCATCTACAGCGTATATCTCACCTCAAACAAGATACTCAAAAGCGATTTTTTTAACAAGCAGAGTACAGCCCCACAGGTTTTCCAAATATTCCAGAAATGTTAATTTACTCAGCAGTGCAGGGTTCATACCTGTCACCATGTCAACAAAAATGTAATTAATTAGTCCATTATTGCTGTTATCCCCTCAGGAAGCAGGTCTGATGCAGAGTAACACTTTCATGTTGGAGAGAAATATAAGCATCATTTATTCATGCAGTGTACAGCATGTTCCAGTGTCCCTTGTTTTCCTTCTCTCCCTCTGTGAGATTCTGACTCACATTTTAGCTCCTGGAAGAAATTTTTCTTTTCAGATCAGCTTAGTTCCAGGGAGATTCTGAAGAAACTCAACCTAGGCAGAACGTGACATATCCTTTAAAGGCTTATCGCTATAACAAACAGTATATATATATATATATATATATATATATATATATATAGATAGATATATATACTCCTACATAACAAGATCACGCAGCACAAATTTAGGTAATGCCTATGCAGGCAATATACTTAAACCTAAGATGCATGTGTATAATATTTTTAAGTTATCTTAAGATACCACAGCACCTACACAAATGTATTTTAGTGGAATTTCCAATAATATCAGCACAGAAAATAGAGCTTCATATTTAACTCCATTTAATTTATTTTTTTTTCTTTCCTGGAGTAAAGAATCTTGAATTCTAATCAGATTTAGAACTGGTCTTAGGTACAGGTGAACTAAATGATCACCTAGAGTGCCAGTCTAACTAGGTGCGCTTTTCTGAATTATTATTTTTTTTTTTTATTTTAATTTTATTAGAATCAAAGAAAGAAGCTGCCTGTAAGAACTACAGTGGTTGTGGCACCTTTGTTCAAAGCTGTCACTGCTCTGTCACCCTTCCACGTTCACGCTGCACAGCTGGATCCCATCATTCAATTTACATTTAACATTCAGAGACCTTCTGCTCCTTCTTAAGATCCTCTGCCCATACCATCCACGAATGAGTCAAACAGCCCCAAGGAGCAGAAAGCCCACAGACCTTAAACAAAAATACAGTGGTATATAGAGCCAGCTAAAAAAGATCTGAAGTCTGTCGTGGTAGTAGGAGGTACGAGAACAAAACATGGTGTGGCCTTTCTTCGTGGCAGCAGTAGAAGTTAGACACCAACATAGACTGATCAGAGAAGACCTCAGTGTTGATGGAATGTTAACTGTGAGTAAAGAAGAAACACAAGGAAAGCTGTTAGGGGAGTCCATAGCTAGTGACACCGTAAGGGTCTGCCTAAGTGGAAGCAAGAGAATGCTGCAGTCAGTCAACACCTCACTTAAGAGTATTTTGTCATGCAGTACTATGTACATTTCGTTAATCTTGGCAGGCAAACAGATACTATTGTGGGGAGATGACCAGTAACAGTATGCATTGCCCACAGCAGCACTTTATTCACTGATTGTTAGTGGAGCTGTAGAAACAAATGAAGTAGATACCATGGTAATTATTTCTGCTACATTTTATTGATCTGTATTCATAGGTAATCACTAGATGTATCTTACAGTTTAGGGGCATTCTGTGAGTGAAAGCAAAATAGTAGTTAAATAATTCTGTATTTACTGTGGTGTGGTGGTGGCTAGGAACATGGGTTTCTTACTGAAGTCGATTCACCTATCTAGAAAACATGTGTCCTGTCAGTAAGCCAGTTTACTATCCATCTGATGATGTAGGGGTTTATGCCTAATGCAATATGTTTGTCTATGATCGCTGGGGTGGGATTGTGTAGAAAGCTTTGGCCAGGTCTAGATAAGTGGAGTGTACCGTTTTACCCTCATCCAAGGCCCTGGTGACTTTATCAAAGAAGTCCACCAGAATGAGCAGGCAAGACCTCCCTTTGACAAAGCCAAATTGGGTCTGGTCCAGTGTTTGGAGATTTCCTATGAAGTTATTGACCAGATCCATAATAATTCTCTCCATGGCCTTGCAGATAAGACTGGTTAAGGTTATTGGTCTGTAGTTACCTGGGTCAGCTACTGGGCCACACTTATGCAGAAGGACGACTGTCACAGTTTTCCATTCCTCTGGGACAAAGCCTGTCCAAAGGCTGTGGTTGAAGAGGGTTTCTAGTGGCCTTGCTAGACCTTGTTTTAATCTATTTAAGAAGCATCCTGCAATGTCATCAGGACCCATGGAGGCTGTGTTTTTAGTTTTAGTGAATGCAGTAAGGACCTGTTCCTTTGTAATGACTGGTAGGGGGATTGTTGTGAGTATTTCTTTGGGTATGGTAGGAGGTGATGAGGGGGGGAGTTTGAACTGAACTTGTTGGCCAGGAGGATTGCTATACTTTCAGGCTGGGTTTAAGTGATGCCATTCAAGATTAATTCAGCACTTTGCTGAGCGTTTCCCCTGAGGGTACAGACATAATTAAAAAAAAAAAAAAAAAAACTTACGGTTATCTTTCACCTGGGAGGCTATCTTTGCCTCATAGTTTGCTTTGGCAGATTTGACCAACTCTCTAACTTGTTTGTTTAGACTGGTAAGTGTCTTTCTGCATTGTTTTGTCAGTTCCTTCTTGACTTTGGAGAAGTTTTTTTTTTCCTTTTGTTGAATAGCCTATTTATGCTAGGGATCCACCAAGGTGGTTTGTTTTTGCCAGTAATCATAGATTTGACTGAATGTTAAGAAGTTCCAGTAGGTTTAGGTAGGAGGTGTGTCTTCCTAGACTCATGTTACGAGATCTGTGAGATCCATTACTAGTAAGGTTATGATAGTGGGGTTGCATCTGTGGTTAGCTGGGCATGGAGCAGCTCAAGCAAGTCATGTTGTTGGACCAGTCTATCAGTGTACATGTCCTTTGTGAACACCTAGACACTTCCTCCTTTTGTTTTATCCTGAGCTGAGGGGGACTGAAATGTATGAAAGGCACAGTAGCCTTTGATAGCCAGAATGTTCTTCATGGTTCTGAACCATGTTTCAGTGACTGCATGTATGTCTGTGTTCTCCAGGGTGAGATGTGCTTCCAGGAAGTGCAATTTTTTTATTTAAACTCCTAGTGTTGAGCACAGTACCTTTAGGTGGTTGTGAGTAAATGTTGTTATGTTGGAGGGTTTAACAACTTGGCACAGCCAAAAAAGGCACTATGGGGACAGATAAAGTTTTTGCCACCATTTGGAAGCTAAGTGGTAACAAGTGTAAACTATTTCTGCCAAAGCATCATGGTTTGTTGATCATATCTTCCTAGGCTGACAGATATCAGATCCCCTTGTTGTGACACCAGAAACTAAGTCAATTGCTGAAATCAATCATTTTTTTTTTTTGCTGGTATTGTGGCATCATCATTGATGAAGGTAGGATGCTATTCAAAGCTAGATTCATACCCACCTGGGACACATATTCAGAGATATCCATCATATCTGTCTTCATATAGTCCAGTGAGGTAGGTCTTAGGTTTCTTATACCCACATGGACTGTGACCATGTCATACTGGTACTTGTGGTTTAAAGACCTAAGTGCATGTGTGATCTGCTGGATCATGGCTCCAGATAAACAGCAGCTCACTGTATTCTCCTCCTTGTTCTGCCTGATAAGAGGGATAAATAGAATGTTTGGTTGTTTGGTGTGTTGCCTTATGGGCTTGAAAGCAGAGTTACTAAGATTTTCAGAGTTGTGCATTGTGTGAGGTGTGTGGGGATAATGAGAGATTTTAAAACATCTGATTGAAACTTGTAATACCAGAATGCTATTTTCTGTTTCTCTGTTACCTTCTTCAGCATCCTTCCTAGTAAGCCTTGGTTGTACACCTTTTCCAATGTTGTCTTCCTTTAACATTTTGTTTCTTCTTCCTCTGTGACTTTCTATAACAGTGCATTCTTAGTTCTAAGTTCTGTCCTTGCTTTTTTAGTTTTAACACAATTCACATAACCAGTCTCTCATTACAGGCACAAAATATGGTATACTGAATAAACAACCAAGGAGATTGTGACATCCTTGCACTGGCCCGGTAATTAAGGAGCCCCAATCGTCACCACTGGCAACAGTGAGGGATGTACACAATGAGAGGATGACAAGTACACACACAGTAAAGTGTGATTTCCCTTAAGAGCACACAGAGATCACAGTCAGTCTGGGGCTGGTTTCTCCCTCTCTCTCTCCAGATCCCCAATAAGACTCCCCACTGGCATAGCTATAGGATTGCTATCTCAACCAAGTGTTCAAGCCAAAACCTCCAGCACCCTCTCTGTCCAACCAGTGATTCGTGTACATGCCCAAGTAGCTGACACACACACACACTTTGGGATTTGATTTATATACAAACACACACATCTGGGAAAGGCTGGCAGAGGTTTACTAGCTATGCTCCCTTCTGCCCAGACTATAAGGTAGTTATCACTGCCACCAACCAACTCTTTATCAGCTACTCTTAGGCCCTTACCAAAGGGTGTCCAAACTTACTGTGTAATGTTACTAATAATCCAAATGGTAGTTTAGGAGTGGCTTGTGCAGTGTCACCAAATACATATGCAAGTACTCTAAGAGCTTAAATATATCTTACAAATATCAGCCACAAATACAGGTTTAAATATATTTAATAATAAAACAACAAGACAATACTCAATCAACAGTTACTTCAGAGTTCAGAATCACAAGAAATATTTTAAAACAACATTGCAGGACAGTCTCAAATAAATACAGAAAACATTAAAACTAATCTTTACTATATTCTTATCTATATCTAAGAGAGATACTATGCCCTAAGTCCTACTTACAAACAAGGTAAATGCAGATGAGTGGATGTTCTTGCTAGGTCCAAGACAAAACATAAAATCCCAAGTCTCTGTCTGAAAGAGTTCTTAAATTAATATGAAACATTACTGCTGGGTCAGCTTAAATGACATCACTCTTTGTCACCTGCCTTCAGTTCCCAGGCTAACAAACTAGCATTTCTGGTTTAAAAATACACATTTCTCAGATGTTTGCTGAGAAGTGGAAGTCCTAAAACAATTAAACACTTTTACATTTTTGACCTAGTAATTACTTCTCTCCAAGGCAATAGAAAAATCTCTAGTTCTAGACATTATGTCTGCTTAAGTGAAACTGAGAGATAACACAATCCTAAAACACTTTAATTTCAACTTATTTTCTTGAAGTTTTGTAAGTTAACTCTGTACATTCCAGCTTCTACTATTAAAACATACATTTGCACATGTATCTAGTTTATATACATTTCTGTTCTTTTCCAGTATTATACACTGTGGACACATCCTTGAAGCTTAGTACTGTACAAACCCTGTTCAACACACACTTCTACAGCAGTAGTTTAATATACACATAACATATAGTTCTCTTACATTTGTAAGACAACTATATGAATCATGTTGATATTCACAAATGTCATATGGTTATTTAAAAATTCCAGATAGCTGGGCTGGCAGTGTCACAGAGATTACCATGCAGACATGAGTTTGAATCCCACAGCTTCCAAATGCTTAGTATCTGACTCTGATTTACTCTTTTAACCAGGTCAGACTTCCTCTGTCACAACTGAAAGAAGGCATGTGTAGCAAGAAACGCAATGTCTCTTGACTGCTATGAT
This sequence comes from Protopterus annectens, assembly GCF_019279795.1. Classification (NCBI taxonomy): domain Eukaryota; kingdom Metazoa; phylum Chordata; order Ceratodontiformes; family Protopteridae; genus Protopterus; species Protopterus annectens. Next base: position 298,994,985 of record NC_056739.1, read on the forward strand.
TTGGGGAAAGAGCTATGATTTTTGACATCAGATTTAGTATTACTCCTTCTAGATTTACACATTTCTTTTCAAAGACAGACTTGTTTAATGTATAAAAATGATTAAATAAATGAAAGAACCAGTTCAAATACTCTTTATCACAAACTATAAGAGGTCTGGTATCTGAAAGACTTATATTCCAAAAAAATAAGATAGTACTCTTTATTTGGGTCCTCTGCTATGATTCTTAAAGGCCAGTGCAATGATTTTTAATATCCACAGGCTAAGTTCTATGAGAATGTCTTTTCTGCTGATAAAGATCAAGTAACTAAATATATAAGCAAAATACTTCATTGAAATTATACTAACCCCTTTCTTGTTCCCCTTTTTAACTAACTTGATATTTTCAGCTATTTTTTTTTCATATCTTCACTTGCATCTGCTGTTGTCATCTGCCCCTCCCTCACCCATTCTCAGCCTTTATCCTCACCTATTACTATCATGTTGCCATTTTTTATGCATTTCTTTCTTTCTCAGTACTATTTTTGCAGTACCTGCATTTACTAATTTCACTTCATCATTCTTCCGATCATGTTGTAAGACGTCCTTACAAAGTATAGCTTCTTTTTATTCGTTTTGTATAATGCGTTGCATTCATAAATACATAGTGTACTGAACACAGTCCTAAACTAAATGCCAAAAGTGCAACATTGTCATATTTGGTAACTCATCTCCACATGCATACAGCATAGATAATACCCTACGTCAAAATGGGAATGTTGTTAGGAACCTTGGAACTTGGGCTGATAATTACCTCTTCTTTTTTCACCATGCAATGACAGTGGTCAGGAAATCCTTCTACTTAGCACAGCCAATTTGTCAAAGGAATATCACTGAGATCTTATGAGGTCATTGTCCCCTTATATTCACCGTGGATTAGGTTAATTACTGAATGCACTCCTTAAAGACATATTTCACTGGACATATTAGACAATAAGAAAGACCCTTGAAATTCCTTAATGAGAAGCTTATGAGTTTAAAACCCCTAAGCTACCACTAAAGACTGGAAGCACTGTCCCTTTATTCACTATCTTGTAGGTTCCTCACAGGAGATCTGAGCCTTGCCTTTCCATGCTGTTAGGGACACAGTGATCCTAGATCTTTTCTATCTCCACAAATCAAACAGCCCAAAAAGTACCAGAACAATCTGGATCTGAATCTTTATCAGCAGATTGATAAAACACGGTAGACAGACCAGTTCATTACTGAATGCCTCCCCAACCTCTGGAGTAAATTCCACGTGCAGATCAAGCAGTGTGATATACTGCCCTCCTTCAACTGGGACACAGATGATTGGAAGATATTCATAAATTCAACCAGGCTTGACTGACTTAGTCCTCCCTGAGAGAAAAGATACAATCTGAGGGTTCATAGATTCATAGGTTCATAGATTAGTACTAGGCTAACTGCCCTTGCAAGGCATTTTAAGCCTAGTCAATTATCCCCTGTGAGATTCAAACCCTGTACCTTGTGTTTGTAAGGCAAACTCCTTAACCATTAGGCCACCCTCCCAACCCCAACCCTGGGTGGCATTAAACAATGGATAATGATTGCAAAACTCAGTTACCTTGAAATTATTTAGGATTAATATAATTCCTACATAATCACAAAAAGGTCATACAGTCATTGAAAACAAGCAAGTTGCTGTATAGTGCTTTAACCACCCTCTAGCTAAGATCCATAAAAATATGCCCCCAGAAAGAAAAGAAGATTCAAACTGGAAATGTGGGGGTTTGTTCTTTTAAGCAGCATAGAGTTTACTGTGGATTATAGATGAACTGGCTAATAAATGATTTGTTATCTTATAAAATTCCTTCATCTGAATGATATTAATACCCTGACTAGCGTACTCATTGGAGCCACAGATTTTTAGAGCAGTTTACATATTAGTAGTATACTTGACCCCGGATATGGAGGGAACACACTTCAAATAGCCCTCTCTCACCTGCTTCCTTCTCTAACCTACGGTTCTTCTCTACTAACTAACCTGCAGTCCTCTTTAAAACTGAAATTAGAATCCTGTTATAACATAATCGCCAAATTTGCTTCTAACTGTCGTTATTCTACCAATCACTGTATAGCCTTAAGGCATGTCCTCTGGCTCAAATTCCCACATTTCCTGCTACACCTCCAACTAACTATGTCTCATAGACTAATATACAAACCACAAGACTGCCCTGCACTCAGCTCCTTATTTACCCCTTACTTCCCCACTAGGTCATTACGCTCAGAAAATCAAAACTTACTACAAGTCCATAAACCAAACCTTCCAGTTGGTAAACTTCTATACTTCTGGACTATGGCCAGACACTGGAATGATCTCCCCTCCTCTGTATGTTCTGAGCAACACCCCTTCAAATTCAAAACCACCCTCCAAAATCATCTTCTTTCTAACTGGATTTGCAACTGTAGCACCTTCTCTAATGCTGTTACCTAACCCTTTCTCCCTTATTAGCACTCCTTGTATTGCTCTATTCTAAATTAACTTATGATCTTTGCTGCCTCTAAAATCACATTTCTGTCATTTTGCTTAATTCTATTACTACATTGTGTAGCTGTAAGCTGTACCACTTCACTGATATGATTGTATGGTAGAAACCATTGTAAATATTGTAACTACCTTGCGTTAGCCACCTCTGTACTGTAATGCAGTTTTTCTATGTAAATTGTACCTCGTCACTGGTATCATTCATTTTGTAGTAACTCTTGTAAGTATTGTAACTATCTTGTGGTAGCCACCTCTGGAATATAATGCAGTTTTCCTTATTGTATTAATCTATTGGAGCTTTTCTCCCCGGGCCTCCGCTGAAAATGGGCTCTCGTCAGCCCAGTGGACCTTCCCGGTAAACAAATGTCATAAATAAATAAATAAAATAATGTTGACCACTTCCATCCAGTACATCCAAGCCACTCAACCAATTAAATGTTCACAAAAATACTGTTAAATGGCAAATGCCAAAACTCTTTTAAAAAAGCGCACTCAGTATGATGTCGAACTCTTCTTACCAGAACATGCAAACTGCGTGGTAAAATAGAAAATCCAAGACAATACTGGCAAATCGCAGAACTGCATTGAAGAATACACACTATATTGAAGACACACCCCGCAACAGACAGTTCAGACCATGCACTGATATAAATAATCACATCAAATTTTATTGAATGACAAAACTAAGGTGCTTTCATCCCCTAAGCATTATACAACTTCATCAGAGTTAAGAAACAACTTAAGTTGCTTTTTAAGTCCAAAACTCCACCACCCCAATGTCACATGTACTAACTAATTTAAAGCTAAAAGCTCACCATTTATAAATTACATTATTACATAAAGAACAGACTTTAAGTTTCAAAGTTAATGAGTTTATCAGCCTTCTAACTAAAATTAATAGTCATTAAAAATTATAGTATTTAAAAATTTAATTTTCAGAAATTTAATTTTCAAAACACATACCATAGACACTCAATCATTTAAACCATAAGGTCCAGAGGCATATGTTTTTAACTGCCACTGCAATTACTTTACCTCTAACTTGATTTTTCACAGTCCCCCTTTATCTTTTATAGCGAGAGCATCAATTACAAAAAAAACCCCCCAAAAAACAAAAAAATAACAAATATGTGTTCTCCAAATTGCTGTATATGTTTCTATAATGCATTCCATTGGTCCTTAACCCTTACACCTCGAAGATGTTCATATATTCTATCCTAGAGGGCTTTCTCTGTTTTACCAATATAAAAACAGGGACAGCTCTTACACTGTAAAATATAAACTATTCTTTGTGTACAACAATTACAAAACTTGGGGCTCTTAATTTTCCCAATACCAATTATCTGGATAGAGACACCATCATCTATGTAAGAACAAAGTTTGCATCTCCCACAACTGTACTTCCCCAGATTATTAAGTGCCGTAACTCAACCTCTTAGCACAAGAAATCTGGGCAAAGGCAGAAATAATGGGGGGACAAATACTCAAAAAATAGGGACAGATTTTAAATATGGGACTTATAGACTTAAAAGCTTGATTGAATAATAGGTTTTGCATCAGCATGGATTTTTCTGAAGGATACGAAGTCTGAAACTCAAATGTCATGCATTATTTACTGACTTCATCCACAATTATTTTCTAGAAAACGACAAATTTTATGATGAGCAGACCAAAAATATGAGTGAAAAATCTGGACAGTTGAGAGCTATGTAGCCCCCTGACAGACATTTTTTCCTAGCCTTTTAATGTCATTTTTCAAACACCAGTCCTTTTTGTTTATAATACAAGGGGCATTCCCCACATTCCACTGACCTCAAAAATCTTTCAGTTTCTGTTGATGATAGCTCTAATCACGACAGAGTCATTGCTGTACATAAGGAAGTAACCCTGGGTATACTGTTTGGGTTCTTTTATTCTCTCAGCTAACCTATCCATCACTCCATCCCTGTTTTTAGGCCCGAATAATGGTGTGTAAAACCCATGGGCGTTTGTAACATACACTTCAAAAAATATGGTCCAAAAACTGTCAGGGTATCCTCTGTTGATTAACATAAGTCTCAGCTTCACACCTTCTTCATAAAAGGTGTCCACCATATCATGCATGACAACCTAACCAACTGTCCTTTGACTAATGCCTTTTGTGATGTAATGGATGGCAACTGTCAAAATGTAGAAGCACATTAGAGTATGCCAGTTTTCTATAAATGCTGAAAATAAATTTAGTGAAGGAAATCCCAAGTTTAGTATTTATTTACCCTGACAATATACAAGCTACCTTTGATGGGATTGTTTTGTGCCAACTTTTTGAAAGCAACTACATCTGTGGCAATCTCAGACATGATGAAACTAGAAGGGAAACCTGTATTCATCTGCCTCCAATCTACAGTGTTAAGTTTTGGAATTACAGGGATACATTATATTATGGCAATCCCAGTAGCCAGAATATGGTGGAGTGGTGTCTACAGAGTAAAGTTTTGGAATTACAGGTGTATACTATTTTATGGTGATCCCCATAGCCAGTATGTGGTGGAGGGGTGTCTACAGTGTTAAATGTTGGAATTACAGGGATATATTATGCTATGGTGATCCCTGTCACCAGAATATGGTAGAGGGGTGTCTATTGTGTTATGTTTTAGAATTACAGGGACATATTATTTTATGGTGATCCCCTAGCCAGAATACGGTTGAGGAGTGGCACCAATATGTATGTATGCTGATAGAGAGGAAGATTATACACTTGACTGACATTTTGAAGGCTGTGCAATTAGAGCAGAGCCAAATGGAAAACTTATGCAACAGACTTCTGTAAGGTATGCCATCATCTCCTTAATGTCAATATATCATAGATAAAATGAGTTAACACCAAGAGAAATGGTCGGGTATGTCCACTCACTGCAGCTTTCAGGTGACTAGATGTACTACACACAAGATGCATTCTGTGAGTATAAGACATATTTTATTTGTCAGTGCATGTAGACTGCATGCAACAACACATATCAGAATCTCTATCATTACAGTGTCTTCCTTTGGATTTGTGCAGCTGCTAACTGATTTCTATTGCTCTCAACATGTGACAAATGTCATGCAATATGCACTGGCTGATACTGATGCAACCATACATGAGAGTTAGGTGGAAGCAAATGTATCACATATACATGCTACTGATATGCACAGATCATGATATGTGGTGACGGAATTTCACATTGTAACACTCATTTTGCAGATGGGGTAAAACAGCAAATCTTGCATTTCAAGATTTTGTCATATCACAGCAATTCAATATTTTGCATTTCAGTGTTCCAGATTTGGCAATACACAGTTCAGTCTATTGTGGCATGATATTGTAATTATAAACCATGTATACATATATTTATACATATGTAAACTGGGTCTATATTATGCAATCGAAGAATCTCTTCTTTGAATATACAATAATCGACACATATACAGCGAACTCTGTAAACCACGAACGGCCACGGCCTTGAATTTTTTCCTCGGGAAAAATTTAATGTGGCTGTAAAATAAAAAACAAACTTTAAAACACTAATCAAGTGGGTGGCTTCACCCTACACACCCCCCCTAACTAAATATACCTACTCTGAGATTGCTCTACATTGAAGAAAAGGGCGATTCCTGATAACGGCCAACTGAATTTTTCCCCAAGGAAAAAATTTGAGGACGTGGCCGTTCGCGGTTTATGTGTCGATTATTATGTGTTCGAAGAAGAGATTCTTTGATCACATAATATAGACCATGTATATGCTGGGTCATGGCTGGAAAGGGTCTGAGAAGGATCAGCTCCTGTACTTAGTTAAAAAAATAAATTAAATTCAAATATGTTATAATAATAAAAGTTTACAAAATAATTACAGGTAGCCAATTTTCTGAACATAATAATGTCTTACAGCATGGGCTGTTATGACAGTATTGGACCTTCCAGAGGTAATGGTGGCTGTGACACTGGACCTCTAAACACCTCTGGGCAGTCTAGAATTGCCCACTACCTTCCACCCTGTCATTGTTATTACTTGCGTAGCATTTTTAGCCGTGCAACAGCTTTCATGACTGATCCTTGTACTTAGAACAACAGCACGCATTTGTGATACTATAGGAAGTCATTTACATGTTTTTTCTTTACACATTCCAGCTGCAAAGCATTCAGTAGTTCTATTTATTTGAATAGAATACATATGGAGGCACTTATATAAGTTACATTTTTCTACTTGTAACAGAAGGGAATGTCAGCAATAAACTGTATGCAAAAACTAGTGAGCAAAAATGAGTGTACAGGTATGAAATAAAACTCACTATAATTGGGCTAAATAAATAAGCAACAAAGCTGACATCTGATAATCCAGAAAAGGTCATGTATGACATCTCACAATAACAAATTGTCATACCTGCACTTGGTGCTCTTTTGTTTATATTAAACAAGTAACTTCTTTCTGCAGGTAGTTAAACCACAGCTATAATGCATGGGAAGGTTAATTATTACATGGAAATGTCACATTGTGATGTATTAATGCTATAAAAGGCTTCCCTAATGGTTAAACTCCTGAATGAAAGAAAGGCCCAAGAGTGCTCGAGTGTATCCTCAAGGGGACAAACTTCAGATTCAGGGAGCTAATATCACCATGCTTCCAGGCCCTGCTCCTAAATACTTTGTGCACTTCTGAAGGCCATACAAGGAAAGGAACGAACTTGGAGGGAAAGTCACCAGAATGGTCTGTGGTATGGAACAGATGAGATATGATCTGAAAGTAGACGAGCATGAACTTTTCTTGCAAGGGACCAGAAAAATAAAAGGAGTTTATGATAATTTTCAGAGAGATGAAAAGGTTTCATTCTGACCAGCAAGGGCACGTAGGAACAACAAGGGACACAAGCAGCACATTGTAGGTACTAGCTTAGGGATAGATCTGCAAAAGTACGTCTTCAATAAGAGGGATGTAGATTACAGGAACAGGCTACTAAAATATCATGGTGGAGAGGGAATACACAGAAGCATTTAAGAGAACATGGGACAGATGGAGAAAGGGTGAGGGGGTGGAGGCAGAATGATACAATGCAGTTAAAAACAGATGAGGTAGGGTTATTACCTTCTTCTGCTTTCACTAAATGTAACAATGTAATGTAAACAACAAAATGGTACCTTGTTTAACTTAATATTATCCATCCCTAGCTGACATTCAAACACATCATATTTTTGTTTGTGGGGATAGGGAAAAGGGCACAGGTGTCATGTAAAATTTTAGATTATATGTTACTTGCAACTAGGGTTGTTTTGTATCTGATGCAATCACTCACACCTCAGATTGTAACTAATGGAGGTGGCAGACGTGAGACATGTAGCACAGTGCTTTCATATTCTGTCATCTGTTGTATGTTACAATAAGATCTTTCCAGGACTCTTGAAACTCAATAGACCTTTATTGATGGTTACCCTGGAAGTACTGTGTCTCAGTGTCTGTAAGAAAAACCTTACCAAGTTCTGTGCTGTTCTGTTCTTAGCTATCTTCAATAATTATCTTAGCAGTTATATGTCACTGACAGAACTTATTGGTTTACAAACACATTTATTTCATTTCTATTCTCTATTACCAAGACTACAATATCTAAGCACTCCCTGGAATATTTTTTTCACATTACTTCCAAATGGTCGTCAACTGGTTCTAGATATTCTAACCTTTGTACCCCAGAAGAAGTGAGTGCAACAGACAGGCATTTTATGTTTTCTCTCTACTTCTTTCTGTGTCATAAGAACTTACATACGCAGGGGTATTCCAGCATTCTACCATCATTAATAACCTTTCAGATGCTCTGAGGTGATCATTTCCATTTAACCAGAGAATCCTGCAGCTATCCTGCTACAAGTCAGACTTCCATTAGATCAGGAAAATCAGTTATCTGCTACCTGGGGGACATGGGTGTTTGTTTTCTGATAAGTATTATTTGGGATAGCAATGGCTTTAGGGAAGGAATATGCTGCAAGGTATGAAGTAAATTCTTCCAAAAGCTAGTTATGCTTTCACTGTAGGCAGACTGCTTCATGCAGAGGAAATGTATATAGAGCCCTCTATGATGACAGAGCAGTCAACAACAGGAAAACAAGGATACTTAGGTATAAACATGAGAGCAGCAATATCTGAATGGCTGCTGTGCTTCTGAAACAATACCAGCATTTACAGAGAATGGGCTAAGCTCTACAATACACAAGTCATCTTTCCAGGACACCTATGATGCAGAGAGGTTATAATTTTAGTAAGAGAGACATACAGTATATAAAGTATGTGTGAAACCTTCCACGTCTCCGTATTTCAACATCTTCACTACGGTACAACTTCCTTATCCGTCCATTGGACAATAAGTTAAATTGAGATCCTATCTGCCTGAGTTGGTGGCAGTTCATATACAAGATCACATGGCACTTGAAAAGAGTAGGGGCACTTTATTAATGTTTACATTAATTTTATACCGCATAAAAAACTTCAAATCAGTTAGCTAGACACTCATATTTTACATTCATACTTAAAAAAATGTACAAGTTATTAACACAACTGAACTTAACTAAACAGTTCTATTACTTTCATTTTTTTTCTTTTATACTTACCCTCTATTGTCCCACCTGTTCTTCCATAGCCATCTTCTTAGTTCAGCTAATACACCATTCTCTTTTATTTTCTTGGTATATAGCAAATTGCCGCATCTTTTTTTCCACAGCACATATATTTTCACAAACAGTACTTTATCCCATGTATCACTATCAAATGTCTTTATTTATCATACTTCCCATGTAATATCATATTCATTCTAATACATTTAAATCATTCCCATCGGTATTCATTTTTAAACTTTTCCCAAAAGTCTTTATTCTAATTGCAATCCAAAACATTATTTTGCTGTTTTTTTCTTCACTACAATCAATACGTTTTTCTTTCCTCTATCATTTTATGTTTCATATTCCTTTGCAACAGTAACTTATCTAATAAAATGCTCCACAAAAAATCATCTACTTCATAAAAAATTCAAACCTTTTTCTTCTGTCTTTTATTGCCCTTTTTTATCTTCTTTTAATTCCTTCCATGGGTACATCATTTTTCCTAAGATCATATCATGCTATTCTTTTTTCTCCCATCATCCTCACTTACTTTTAACTTCCATAATTTAATTTTACTGTCATATTCTTTTTATTCTATCCTCTCCCTTTTTTCTTTTTTTTTTCCCATTTTTTACATGCATTTTTATATTTTTCATATAGCATCTTATCATTCTCATTACCTGAAATAAATGCATAGATGAAAAATGCAGTGATGGATTTTTTTTAAAAAGTTCAGACCACCTTCTTCTTTTTTATTATAAATTATTACACTTCTCACTGAGTTCAGGCTTGAGCCTGAAATGAAGCTAAAAAAATCTCTAATAAATATTTTTTTCCATTTGAATAGGAAGCATATATATTCCACCCAAATATGCTATTTTGTAATACATGCACAGCACGTCTTTTTCTAAACTTTTCCACAAAGCTAACATTTTTATTTGTTCCAGTATCTCTCTCTATTGCCTTATTACACTTTCATATTCACCAAATGTTATTCCTAAAACATTTATTTACTTTCTTGTGAAATATATTCCTTTTTTATCTCACCAGATTCCTTACATTTAATTTTAACTGCAGAGCAGCTTTTTAAATAGCTTTTTGATCCCTATTATAACCTCACTTATTTATCCCTTGTTTTTTATTAACACTAAATCATTTCATGTGTCATATATATTAATAATATAAAATGTCCTTCCATCTCACATATTGCCTCTCCCATTTCATACATACATGCTTGTACTGCTTCATTTGTTACTAATACAAATAAGGAGATACTCATTGGGCATCCCTGCTTTACTCCTCTCTTAACGGTTATTTTACCCATCCATCCATTTATCATAATCTGTACCCATGAATTTTCATAACATTTCTTTATCACATTAATATTTTTCTTCTATACCATATGTCTCTAACATCTGCCATATCACTTCATAGATCTTTATCAAAAGCTTTAGCTACTTCACAAGTTATCAGTTTTACCTCTTTATTTTCTTTCAGTGTCATCTATATTACTTCTTTCTCTATACTTAACATTTCTATCACCTGTCTTCCTTTAATCCCATAGTTCCCTCCTCATACTACCCCATCCAATACTTTTTCCATCCTTTTTTAGTATTTTCATAAAGATTTTGTAGTCAGTAATCCCTGGTGTTATACGCCTCCAGTTTTGGATCTTGTCCTTTATCCTTTTTCCATATAAATGTTATCACTTCACCACATGTCCTCTTCAATTATACCATCCTTCATCTGTTCATTTAATACTTTTTTTCTTCTGCCTTTATTTCCTTATAATACTTGTAACTTATACCCTGTAATGCTGATTCATTCTTACCTTCTTTTATTATCCCTGTCTCTATTTCTTCTATTGTTTTAGCATTCACTAAATATTTGCTTTCCATTCTTCTTGCTGATCATACATTTTCTCTACATTTTCTATCACCTCCATAATATCTTCTTGTTTGTATTTTGTCTCTTTTTCCATCTAAGAAAGCATCCATTTTTACTTCTCTCGTGTTAACTTCTTTTCCTAAATAAGGGGAAATTCTTTCCCTTCAGAAAAACTATTTGCCTAGTTAACATCATTTCATTTTTTCTCTATTCTCTACATTCATCTGTTTCTCTATGTCCCTTATTTTGTCAATTTCTTGTTCTATTTCTTTCTCACAATTCTGTATTTTTTTTGTTTTTATCTTGCTTTTTATGATAATTCTTTCCACTTCTAAATGTATTTTTATATTTCTGCTTATACATTACCCACCACCGTGTACAATTTTTATAAAATGGTCTCATTGCCATATGATCTTACCATAATATTTCTTTTTTTCTTATTTATTCCTCCTTTCTAACTCTGCAGTTAATATCTTTATTACTTTTCCTCCTTTATTATTTCACCGTCTTCCTCTGTTCTAGCACATACTTATCTATGATCTAAAACCTCTACCATCTGTATTTCTTCTATTTCTTTCCTGTTTTTAATGTAAATTATATAATCAATTTCAGTCTTAAAAAATTCCATTTTATATGTCCATTCTTTAACCCTTCCTACAATTAAATCTCCACATTTTATTAATTTCCTTAACATCATAATATCCTGTGTTATTTTTTCCCTTTTCTTTCCTTGGGTTACAGTTAAAATCTCCTACCATCACTATTGAAATATTTACTAACACAAAGTGTTTGATTTTATCATATTAGTATATGCATAAATCACTGTTAATCTTATGCATTTTTCTGTCTTAGACATATCACATATCACTACCCCTTCCTGGTACTACTATTGTTACATCTAAACTTCTTATGTCTTCGTTTTGTCTTCTTCTTCTTTCAGCTGCTCCTGTTAGGGGTCACCACAGCAGATCAACTGTTTCCATTTCTTCCTGTCCTCTGCATCTTGCTCTGTCACACCAACCACCTGCATGTCCTCTCTCACCACATCCATAAACCTTATCTTAGGCCTTCCTCTTTTCCTGTTACCTGGCAGCTTCATCCTTAGCATCTTTTTCTCCATATAATCTGTATCCCTCCTCAGTACATGTCCAAACCAATGTAATGTTGCTCCTCTGGCTTTGTCTCCAAACCTTCCAACCTGGGCTGATCCTCTAATATACTTATTCCTAATCCTGCCCATCCTTATCACACCCAGTGCAAATCTTAGCATCTTCAACTCTGCCACGTCAAGCTCTGACTCCTGCCTTTTTGTCAATGCCACTGTCTCCAACCCATATAACATAGCTGGTCTCACTACCCTCTTGTAGACCTTCCCTTTCACTTTTACTGGTACTCATCTGTCACAAATCACTCCTGACACTCTTCTCCACCCACTCCATCCTGCCTGTACTCTCTTCTTCACCTCTCTTCCACACTCACCATTACTATAAACTGTTGACCCAAGTACTTAAACTCATCCACCTTCGCCACCCCTACTCCCTGCATCCTCACCATTCCTCTATCCTCCCTCTCATTCACACACATATATTCTGTCTTAGTCCTGCTGACCTTCATTCCTCTTCTCTCTAGAGCATATCTCCACCTCTCCAGGGTCTCCTCCACCTGTTCCCTATTCTCACTGCAGAGCACAATGTCATCTGAAAACATCATAGTCCACGGGGACTTCTGTCTGATCTCGTCTGTCAACCTGTCCATCACCAATGCAAATAAGAAAGGGCTCAGAGCTGATCCTTGATATAATCCCACCTCCACCTTAAACGCATCCATCACTCCCACTGCAGACCTCTCCGCTGTCACACTACCCTCATACATATCCTGTACCACTCTTACATACTTCTCTGACACTCCCGACTTCCTCATACAATACCACAACTCCTCTCTAGGCACCCTGTCATATGCTTTCTCTAAATCCGCAAAGACACAATGCAACTCCTTCTGACCTTCTCTGTACTTCTCCATCAATACTATGTCTTCATTTTGTCTAAGAATTCCTATTCCAGAACAAGTCTTATTTCCTACTGTCCATTCAACCCCCCCCCCTCCATATTGCATGTATTCTTTCCATTTTTTCTTCTTTGTTACATCTGGTATATAGCAAGCAAAAACATCTGGTTTTATTTTTACACCATTCCAACACCATCAAACCTATTATATATCATTTCTAATGCTATTCACATTTAATGCTAAAATTCCTACATCATCCTTTTACTTTTTGTAACACTTTTACTTCCAGATCTTTTTTTTATTTTTTCTCCTAAGTCTTTCGCTAATTGATTTTTATTATCTTGTTTTTCTTCTCTTGTCTCCATTTCTCCCTCTTCTATTAATAACCTCACTTTTAAATGTTATTTCTTCACTAACAATTGCTTAATTGTGTACCTTTCTTCAATATTCCTTTTCATATACAGCATTCTCTTTCAACATATTCTGTAGCAATATTTTCTACTGTTTGTGTTTCTTCTGAACTTTCCTCTTCACCTACTCTTTCCTTTTCTAATATGGGACAGTCAAACCAGAAGTGTCTAAATTCTTTACATTTTCTACAAAAAAGACTTACAGTCTTTGTTGCATGCCCCCTTTTTTCACATTGGCCACACCTTCATTTGTTACAGTCTTGTACTAAATTATTTTTATCCCCTTATAAACAACATGCTTTGCATTTCCCCCAGCACCTAACAAATTCTGTCTTACTATTTACAATTACTGCATTTGAAATATGTTGAATTTTACCATCCTTAACATCCATTGTTATCCACACATCTCAACCACCAGTCCATATTTCTTTCATCACATTTTTTTAATTTCATTTACTTTACTGCATAGTGAATGAAAATCAGTTTTAACTCATGTTTATCCAAAAATAAAGTCCTAAATTGCACATTTATTTTATTTTTAGTTGTAGTCCAAAGCACAAAAAAATAGTCCTTTCATCGTGTTACTGTATTTCTTTTTACAGTCTCAGTCATAAAAAATTCTTGCAAGTTAAAACCTTCAAATATCACTTCACAAAATCTTTCAGCTCCCAATTCAATTAATACTCTTATATCTTTAAATGTTAAACCCTAATGGCAACATGCTATATGTAATGTCATACCTGTTTACACTACCATCACTTTTACTTTTTATTCTTACTATTGATCATCTTCTCTGTGCCTGTTGAGAAACTGCAAATGTTTGTCCTCTTTCAGTTCCTTCTTCCATTCTTCCTAGCTCTGGTGCATCTGCATGGCTGTATCTGCATAACTTACATATTTTCAATTTTTTTAACTTTTAATTTGCCCCACTTTTTTCCACAATCAAAATCTTATTTTATTCAAGATGTCTGACAGTATCTATTTCCCATTAAATGTTATCTCACTCATTCTTTCACTCCAGACAATCCACATTATACAAAACATTTTTCATCTAATCTATCTACATCATTTTGTTTCATATTTTCACAGTATCCATATTCTATCATGTCTATATTTATGCTTTTACCACTTTTTTCAATCCTTTTATACATTCTTTATCACATATTTCTTCCCATAATTGATTAATTCTTTTACATTAAAAAAAAACAAAAAAAAAAAAACAAGTTCAGTGGTCTCTAATTCCCCACATTATGTACAGACTCTATCTTTTATATGGCATAGTTGCCTTTACTGGAAGACTAATTATAGACAATCTCCACAAAAAATCTATACATTCCACATATTTTTCCCATCTTTTCATTCTTGCTTTTATAGCTTTTATTTTTCTTTCTCCCAAATGCCTCCAAGGGTAAATATAATAAAATGTTCCCATTACATTTTCATACCATTCTTTCCTGTTCTTTTCTGTATTACTTAAATCAATCTTCCAAAATTTTTTTTCTTGAAATGTTTTCATTTCCATACAAGAAGTTTCCTTTACTTCCTTTTAAACATTTAAGCTCCTCCCAAACTGTTTTATATTTTTCTTCTATTATTTTTATTAATATTTTTTTTCTTTTATTCCTGTTAATATTTTATATAAATTCAATGAAGCTATGTACGATTGCATTTACTAAACCCAAACTTCCTTTCTTTTTTGCAACATAAATGATTCATCTTTTAATAGGGTTTAATCTAGATCTCCATATAAATGTAAATAACACAGAAAATAATTATTTTTTACATTCCAATGGTATCATAAATACACTTGCTAGATGTGCTATCTTACCTAATATTACTGAATAAACGTGCTTTTTTCTTATACATAAGTTTAAAGGTTCTCCAAAATATACAAATATTCCTTAACATATGCATCATATCCTTCTATAGTGTCAATCTCTGTTGGTTGTTAACAAATCTTATTCCCAACATTTCTATTTCTTCTTTATTAAACTGAATACCTTCTATTTTTCCTGAGAATCCCAGTCCTTTACTCGTTTCCTTATTAATACTCAAACCGAATACTCCTAATTATTTGTCAAGTGTTTTAATAACTATTTTCATCCATTCTTCATTTTTTACAAGTACTACTAGATTGTCCGCATAAAACATTCCTGGAACCTGAGTTCCCTCTGGTGTGCAATATTTAGTTCCCTGCAATGCTAAATTTATCCCGTTAACAACCACATTCATAACTAATGCAAATAAAATACTACTTACTGGACATCATTGCTTAATACCACTTTTTATTTCTGTTGTCTCACTTAACCAGCCATTTAACCACTAGTTTCTCGTTATTCTTGTTATATACTGATATCAAAATGTTAATTATTTTATTACCTATATTATATTCTTTCAAAATTTCCCAGTATGCTTCATGCTGTATCTTATCAAATGCTTTACTTATATCTCTTTTAATATTTTTAGTTCTATTTTCCTATTTATTATATCATCTAACAATTATTTTACACTCATTAAACATTCTTGACTTCCTTTTTCTTTTATTCCAAAAATTGTTTCATTCAGTAGCTTATTAGTTTGCTTATTATTCTCTTTTCTACTATCTTTACAAAAATCTTACAATCAACATTGTTTAACACCAGTGGTCTCCAGATTGTTATGTCTGTTCTTTTTCCTTTTTATCCATATACATTTCAGTAGGGAAGTTCCCCAGTGCTTGGACCAAATTTCCCCTTAGTATAAATGCCACTTAGGCCTCCCCTGAAAAGAGACTACTAGCCTAGTGGGACTAACACAGTCACAAAATGATAGATAGATAGATAGATAGATAGATAAAGATAGATAGACAGATAGATAGATAGATAGATAGATAGATAGATAGATAGATAGATAGATAGATAGATGGATAGATAGACTGATCAATTGACTGATTGATTTCCTGGTGTATCTGTGCCAGAGTAATATTTTTGACTTCTTTCTCACCAGAAAAGTTCAGCAACTTCAATCATCTGTAGCAATATCATTGCAGTTTAAAAAGATGAGTGCATAGGACAGTCTCCCAGCCATGAAAACCCCTTAAAATGCAACACCAGGAGTAGAATTCCAGCAGTGTGGTAACACAAGTCAGCACCTAAAAATACTGACAACAGCTTGTTCAAGTTGGTGCTTCAAATAAGAGTACAAAGAGCAATACCCCTGACATTAAAACTCCTTACCTGGTAGAGACGGGAGATGTCATGACTTGGGATGTGTAGTTTAGGTGGTGGGTGAGAAGATATGGCTGAGGTGTTGCGGAAGCAGGGTGATATGCTGTGACATTCCCCATTGCACATCCACCTATGGATGTTACCACTACTCAACAGGATATGGGGGATCTTAAATCACAAAAGGAAAAAAAATACTTATTAAAGACAGATAACACCATCCCCTAGGATGCTTTTAAACACCTTACTGGCACTGGCTTAAAATTCAGCATTGACAGGAAGGCAGGGTGGGCACTGTAGTGCTGGTAGACCCAGTGAAGGACATGTCACACTCGGACAGCTGTTAGCAAGACAGAAAGAAGACAAAAGAAAATAACAGGCAACACCAGGAATATGAGTGATAATACATATGCCAGTACCTGAAAATACTGATAATAGCTTGTTTCAAGTCTACCCTTCAAGTAAGAGCACAGAGGACATTGTCCATGTACTAAAAACCCCTTAATGGGCAACTGCAGTTAGTAGGAGTCCATTACTGCTGTAATATATAAGTCATCACCCAGAAATACTGATGGACAGGGAAGGCAGACACATGGGATGAGGTTTATTGCACCAGTACAAAGACAGAAGTTGCTTTTGCATAACAACACATATTTTGAATTGCAAATGTCATGTTATTCTTCTTGCTAACTTGGGTTTAATTGCTTTAGGCTCCTTGTGCCTTTTGTATGATTCAGCATATCAGTTAGGCAACGTCCCTGCATCATCCTTGATAAGAAATATGTGTGCCTAGTAGGTTTAACCAGTTAACAAAGAAATACAGTGAGTTTTCATCTAAGGCAATTGTGGTAACTTCTTAGAACCACCTTTCAAAGTTTTTGGTTTGTTGAGCTACACTGAGCATGTGTTTTTCTTCACTATGTTTTGAAGTGTAAATGTTTGACTGTGTAACTAGGGCCATAAGAGATACCTGGAATAGCAAATGGTGAAATGTATTTTTGAGCTGTTGAAATTCAACCACAATACAGACATAGTACAGTTGTGTATACTTACCATAAATGTAGATGTTCGAGTGTATTCACTGTTGCAGTCATTACATTCAGGGTAATCTGCTGGCAGGTTGCCCTCAGTCGGCCTGATTAACAAAGTCTTGGGTCCTGCGTCAGTTGCTGTCCCTTCTTCCATGATGTCAGGTCGTCAGGGGTATAAAACATGCAGCCGATGTCATTACCTCAGTTTTTCTTGCCCCAGATGTCAGGTGCCCCCCAGAATGGGGAGCAAAATAAAATTTAAAACACAAAAATATACCTCCAACCAAAAGCAAATACACCAAAAAGACTGTTAAGCATAGTAACAGAAAGTAGAGGTATAGTCAGAGAAAAACAGGGGGCTGGAGGGAGGGAAACCAGGACTGCAACAGTGAATACACTCAAACATCTACATTTATGGTAAGTGTACACAACTGTACTATGCTCTTCATGTTTCACTGTTGCAGTCATTACATTTAGGTTGATTCTCAAAGCTATGGTTGGGAGGATGGATTTATACAGCATTAGGACTAGCTATAAGGCCCTGCAAAACAGCAGTGGCAAAGCCAGCTCTGGATTTAGAGAAAATTGGTAAATGATGATGCTTGGTAAAAGTATGGACTGAACTCCAGGTAGCAGCTTCTAGAATATCCCTGGTAGGAACACCTCTGAGAAAGGCTGCAGAAGTAGATGCAGCCCTGGTGGAGTGAGGTCTGATCCCCTGGGGGATAGGTTTTCCATGTTGCTTATAGCAGACCTGAATGCATTGGCTTATCCATTTAGAAATGGTTTGTTTTGAATTAGCCTTCCCCTACTGCCCCTGCAGCAAATGCTACCAGCAGTTGTTCAGATTTTCTTCGAGGTTTAGTCCTGTCCAAGTAGAATCTAAGTTGTCTGTGCACATCCAGTGAATGCAGAATCCGTTCCCCTTTGTTCTGGGGATTGGGAAAGAAAGTTGGCAAATGAATGGACTGATTAAGAGCCACACTGGATACCACCTTGGGCACGAAGGATGGATTGGTCCTGAGTAACACCCTGTCCGCATGAAAGATGATGAAAGGCTCCACTGCCATAAGGGCCTGTAACTCAGATATCCTTCTAGCTGAAGTGATTGCGAGAATGAAGGCTGTTTTCCAAGAAAGGAATTTTAAGTCTGCAGTAGCAGCTGGCTCAAAAGGAGGCAGAGTGAGTTTCTCCAATACAAAGTTAAGGTCCCAGGCAGGGGTTGGAGCTCTCCTGGGTGGTCTCAAGTTTTTGGCCCCTCTGAGGTACTGCTTGAGCAGAGGATGAGAGAAGAGGGATGGTTCTGTGTTATAATGAGCTGAAATGGCTGAGGTGTGGATTTTAATGGAGGAAAAAGACAGGCCCTTCTGAAGCATCTCAGTTAAGTATTGCAAAATCTGAGGTAAATTGGGCGCTGCTGTGCTCATTCCTAAAGATTGGTTCCAAGAACAGAATCTTTTCCATTTGTCAGCATAAGATTTTCTAGTACTAGGTCTTCTCGCCTACAAGATGATATCCATCACAGGTTTGCTGTGGGATGGTATGGGTGAATTTAAGTGATCAGCCAAGCTGCAAGGTTCAATGTTGGAAGTTGAGGGTGCAGAATCTGGTTCTCCTGCTGAGACAGTAAGGAAGGTGTCTAAGGCAGGTGCCATGGAGATATTTGTAACACACTGCGCAGGAGTGGGTACCAGTGTTTGCGGGGCCAGTCTGAAGCAATCAAAATCATTCTTGGTTTGTCCTGTTTGACTTTTAATGGACTTTTGCAGTGTAGAGGCAGAGGGGGAAAGGTGTAGACTGATAGGTTTTTCCAGCTGAAGGACAGAGCATCCACTTTCCAGGCTTTTTTGTGGGGAGTCCTTGTGCAAAATTTGTCTAACTGGTAGTTCCGGGGGGAGGCAAATAGATTTATGTCTGGGCTCCCCCATTTGCTTGTCAACATGTTAAAAATCCATGGTTCCAGTCTCCACTCATGTGGGTCCATGAGATTTCTGCTTAGTCCGTCTGCCAGTGTATTTAATTTTCCAGGCAGGAATTGAGCTTGTAGGTGCACTTGGTAGCTCAATGCCGTGTTCCGCAATGCCATGGCTAGTCTGCAGAAGGGGTAGGAATGTGTACCCCCCTGCTTGTTTATGTACCACATAACAGAAGTGTTGTCCGTCTTTACCATTAGTTGTCCTGGAAGAATGTAGTCCTTGAAGGCTGTCAGAGCATTCTGTACAGCTAACATTTCTTTTTGATTGATATGTAGGTGCATTTGATTTGGGTTCCATTTGCTCTGAATGCACTTTCCTGCCAGGTGAGCCCCCCCATGCATAGTCTGATGTGTCTGTAGTTAGGGTTTGGGTGGCAAGGGGTAGCGTGAATGGCAGTCCCTTGTTTTGGTGGCAGGCCTCTGCCCACCATAGGAACTCCAGGCATAGGCAAGGTATGATAGGAATCATTGTTTCCAGGCTGTGACAGTGTTGACTCCATAGACTTTTTAGGTACCACTGAAGTTACCTCATATGCAGTCTTGCATATGGAATTAGAAGAATACAGGAGACCATGAACCCCAAGGCTTGCAGTATTTGTCTTGCAGATAGCAGGGTTTTTGTGGCCACTTGTTTGAAGTAAGTTACCAAATTAATTTGCTTTTCTGGCATGAGGAAAGCCATCTGGGCAGTTGTATTCAAGCTTGCACCCAGGAATGTAATCTGTTGAGAGAGTACCAGTTGTGATTTCATTTTGTTTATGGTGTACCCTAGACAAGTTAGAACCCTTTTTACAAACGCCAGATGATTTAGAAGTATGGCCTGGATTTCTGCCTAAATTAGACAATTGTCCAGGTATGGATATATTTGAATATTTCTTTGCCGGTAAAATGCAATTACTGGAGCCAGGCACTTTGTGAATACCCTGGGCGCAGTAGACAAGCCAAAGGGCAGTGCAGAGAACTGATAATGCAAGTAGCCTGCTTTGAAGCATAGGTATCTTCTGCAAGATTCCCTAATTGGGACATGCAGGTAAGCTTCTTTTAAGTCTAGAGTTGCCAACCAGGTATCTTTGCCTAGCATAGAAAGTAACTGGTGAAGAGTCAGCATCTTGAATTTTCGAATGTCCGGAAAGGTGTTTAGAGTAGACAGGTCCAGAATTGGACGCCATGATTTGTCTTTTCTGGGTACCAGGAAAAGCCTGAAATAGAAACCTTGTCCCCTTTCCTCTTCTGGTACCGGCTGAATAGCCCTCATGTTTAAGAGGGAGATTACTTGTTTCTGAGCCTCTGCCCACTGATTTGGGGGCAGGTCTGGCCACCCGTTTGGTGTTGGCAATGTGTGGAAATGAAATCTGCGTCCCTGGGACACTAAATTTAAAACCCATTTGTCGTGGGTTATGAGTTCCTAGTTTTTTGCATGAAAAGCAATCTTTCCCACCAAAGGGGTGGCTAAAAGGTAAGTGCTTGGTAATTTTAAAAGAACATCATTGAGACTGTTTACCATAGGGGGGTATCTTGTTATTTCCAGATTTGGAAGTGGAGGCCCCCCATTGCTTAGGTCTAAGAGTCCCCTGGGACTGAAACCTGGTGCTTTTGGTGTGTCTGGATTTGGTTTGAGAGGATCTGTAAGGAGCTGGAAAGGACCAATTCTTAGTAGGCCAGTGCCTACTAAATCTTGGAGGTTGCACTTGTAAGAAATCTTTTACAGTTTGCATAGATTTAGCTTTATCTTCCATCTTTTTTAAAACTTCTTCAGCCTTATTGCCAAACAGGCGGTCTTGATTTATAGGAGCATCCAACAATTTTGCTTTAACATGATCAGGCAGAGATTGCTCCTTAAGCCAAGCATGCCTTCTAAGCACAGACCCAGTAACAGTAGCCCTGCAAGAGGCCTCTAAAGAATCAAAACCACATTGCAAAGCATGTTTTCCAACTTGCTCAGCCAAATGCAATAAATCCTGTAAATCTTTATTTTCCACACAGTCAGAAATCAACATAATTTTCTGTTTAAGCAGTCTAATAATATGCTGTTGATATTTTAACATATGAGATTGGCAGTTTAAAGCCCTGATAGCCAAGGTTGCAGAAGTATAAACCTTTTTACCCCATCTATCCAGCGCCCTGGAGTCTCTATCAGAAGGGGTAGGATTTTTAGCAGTAGAAGCCTTAATGCCCTTTGGCCCTTGAGAAATGGTTTCAGGATCTGCAACAGGATTTTTGAAAAGGAACTTGTGGGACTCATGAACCCTGTAGTATCTGTCAGGTTTACAAGGAGCTGGAGGCATGGAATCAGGGACCATACTGGATTCCGAAAACACATCATCAACAATGTCTAGTACAGGAGGTATAGCCAATGGCCTATGCTGAGGTAAAAGAAGAAAATCCCTAAGCCTCTTTTTTGAATCAGAGAATTCTTGACTTTCCCAGTGGAAATGCTCCCTTAAGGTATGTAAAGTTTCACCAAAAGAGAAATCCTCAGGGGGGGATGCAGAGGGAATGGAATCCTCTGCATCAGAATCCTCATAAGTTGGTATGGACAAATCCAGGTCATTAGAAGAGTCAGAAAAAACAGAGTCCTGATCAAAAGATTCATAGTCAAGCTCAGGCCTAGGCCTCTTAGAAGTGGGGGGTTGACTAACCCTGATTAGAGTAATTAGATCTTCAGCCATTTTGATCATTTTTTTTTAGGCATAGGGGCCTGAACATGTGGCCTGGGCATCAGTTTTTTTTACATAGATCAAGATTTAGGCCTTAGTATTGAAGGTGGAGTTGGTTTGATATGTAAGTTTGTAGGCCTGAATACACCCTCAGAGGCTGGTGCCTGCACAGCGGCTCCGGACCCTTCCAAGGTAGACACATCTGCGGGTTCCTTAGTTGAAGTATCTCGCGGCATACCGGCCTCCAAATGGGTCTCAGTAGAGGCCTGCGAGTCAGAAGTAGCAGGTACCAGGGGCTGCGAAAGCGCCTCACTGAGTACTGGCGAATTGGCAACTGGCTTAGGAGAAGCGTCGTCGGCAGTTTTGAACCTCAATGGCCTGTCTCTGTCTTTATCTTTGCATTTTTTCGAAATTCCAGTAGTCAGATGGCTAACCAATGTCATTTCTGGATAATTAAACCGAGAACCGAAATATTTAGAGGCAAAAATGTACCGACGACGGATTGTGCGCTGATTAAATAAAGCACAAAACCGACACCAAGGTACGTCGTGGTCAGGGCCTAGGCAAGGAATACAGTACAGATGCAAATCTTTATGAGGTATTTGCTTTCCACAAGTAATGCAATTATTAACTTTTACTGACATCTGTAAGGAGCAAGAAAAAGTTTCCCCAACGGGGTACTTAGCTTTAAGTTGAAGACTTCGGTTCTGAAACTCGAAAATGAAAATTTCAGGTGTCAGCCGACCAGCACTTGCGAACTGCTTCTACTTCAGGCACCGCACGGCAAGAAAGACTGGGGTAATGACGTTGGCTGCATGTTTTATACGCCTGATGACCTGACATCATGGAAGAAGGGACAGCAACCGAAGCAGTACCCAAGACTTTGTTAATCAGACCGACTGAGGGCAACCTGCCAGCAGATTACCCTGAATGCAATCACTGCAACAGTGACACATGAAGAACATTGATGCATTCCCTAACAAAACATAGGCTAAATAAAAGGACAGAATGAACAAAGGTGGGGGACAGTTCATGTAGTCATCTGAGTATTTACATGGTATAACAACATTTTTTTAATTTCCATGAATTTAAAATGGTTTGATGTTTTAGTAAAATCAAAGAAGCAAAATCAAATTCAAGTTAATATGCAACAAATTTAATTGGCTCCCACAGTTCTTAAATTTTTACTGAGTTTCATGTTGGAAAGTAGAAAATGCAATAAATAAATAAATAAATTAATAAAGGATAAATGTTGTTGTTGTGTCTTTCGGCTTTTAGGGGTCACCACAGTGGAACACCGGTCCGCTAATGATTGGCAGTAGATTCTTATGTGCCGAGTTGCCAGCCCTAATGCACAACCTTCAACGAAGGTACGCTCATTTATGCATATCTCCACACAGAAGGCACTTTAGCTGAGAATCGAACAAGACAACTTCTTACTGTGAGGTGACAACGCTACCGCAGCACCACCACCGCAGTAATAAATAAATGTACAAATATGTTTTATGTGCTTTTTCTGAGTCTATTATTCTTGCTTTTCTGTATGTGAATAAAAGAAATTAGCACCTTTATAATGTTTTCTGGCTTTATTTCTTCCAATATTTATCTGAAGAGAAGCTGAATCCGGGAAAACTTATGCAGTAAGTATAAAGGGCTTGATCTGCCTCACTACGCTGCTGCTTTTTAAGCAAGAGAGACAAAGGGAGCTTGTTCCAAAATACCAAGGAAATTATTTTGTGTTAAAAAATGAAATGTGTAATGGGAGCTACCACCTGTTTCATGGACACCTCTGAGAAGAAAAAAGACTAATTCTAAGAAAGGATTTCTATGCACTGCCCGTCCCACCCTTTCTATCAAATGATGACCCACCACAGAACCAAGACGAAGCAGGTCATACTGAGCAGTTTGTGAGTACACTGAAACAATGGCAGTCTGTTGAGGCAGAGACATAGACTGCCCTGTTAGAGTAAGGTGAGATGTCAGCTTTGCGCTTTGTGAGATGAAAGGAATCAGAATCTGGGCCTTTTGCATTTTATAGGTGTTTTGCACTAGAGTGAATGTATTTTTCCCGGAATCCTGAGTCAGCTCAGAAGTAATCAGGACAAGTGAAATGGACAATTTAAAGCCTGGCAGCCTGTTAAATATCACACAGCGATTTTAAACGAATACTCTTGTGTATACACAGCTAAGTAGAAGATTTTTGTCTGCTCTAGCTTATCAGTGGTTATTTTATGGTTCCTTAAATAGACAGTAGGAAAGATGTAGCCATGTTTAATTGTGGACACATTCATTAAGTAGGTCACATCCTAGCATGCAGAAAAAAAATACAATAAGTAATGTGCATTGTAGTAAAATACTGCAGAGGGATTCCACAGCCCAGCAGGTACCACTCTACTGAGCCTTTATTCAAGCATGTTGCAAAGTTACCATCTTACTGGTTTTTTTTTTTTTTTGAAGGGGTATCTGTGTTTATATTTCCATGTGGAATGGGCTGTGGTTACAAAAATGAAATAATAAAGAATAAATGACAAGGAAGTGACTAACTTGAAAAGAAGTCCAGTTTATCACCACTCCTGTATTTTTCTTTTTTTAATTGGAAGAGAACACTAGTAAAACAGACCAGGAAACAGACCTGTAAAGCAACCAGCCAGTATTATAGTCAAAAAATACTTAGTTTGTAACTTTTGTACTCTGTTAACTATAATACTAACAAGGTGAGCTGTGGCATCTCAACTTGGTTGTCACCTAGCTGGTTTCAACAGTCACAACATGATGTACTTGTGCTCAATGGACTCTCAAGATGGCTCAATTTCTCAATATTCATAAAGTATTTACTCCTCTCTCACAAGAACATAAAACCAGATATAGTATTCCATTTAAAAAAAGACAAAAGTAACACTGATCATTGAAATTGCTACAACAGTGTCTCGAGTACAGAGAAACACAAAGTCAAAAACTATCAAGATTTGCAGGCAGAAATGAGAGCAAGGTGAAGAAAGATACCCAAGCAGCTTCAATTGTAGGAAGAGCAATGTGTCTCATAAAAAAAAAAGAATCTACAGTTGGATTTAAATATGTTACCAGTATAAGTAACTCCATATGAGTTGCAGAAGGAGTCAGTTTTGAGCACATTGTGGGTGCTGGCTAACATCAAAATGTGAAACAATATTAATTTCTTGAACTGCAGTCATACCCTGGCTTAGGAATGGGGTCCACTCTCATCATTGTGTTAGAAACCCAAAAGGCTTGCAAAAATTAAAATGAGACCATAAAACCATTACAAATGTGAGGTTTCAATCTCCTTTGAGACACCACCCTTGTTCCAGGACTTCTTTTTATAGTTTAATAATTCTGAACCCAGCCACTGGGGATGCACAAGCCAGTGCATTTCTTTGTGCCGGTCCAAAGCCCAGGTAAAAGGGGAGGTTTGTGTCAGGAAGGGCATCCTGCATAAAACTTGGCCAAATCATTCATCCGGACACCAGTGAATATTTACATACCAGATTGGTCGAGGCCCAGGTTAACAATGACCGCCACCAGTACTGCTAACCAACAGGGTGCTGGCGGAACTTGGGCTACTGTTGGCCGAAGGAGGAGAGGAGGGGGAAGGCATGGCTGAAGGCAGGAAGAGAGGAGAAAGGCTAGGACTGTGGTAGTGAAAGTCGGAACTTTGAATGTTGGCAGTATGACTGGTATAGGGAGAGAGCTAGCCGATATGATGGACAGAAGGAAGGTTGTTATATTGTGTGTGCAAGAGACCAGATGGAAGGGGAGTAAGGCTAGGTATATAGGAGGTGGGTTCAAATTGTTTTATCATGGTGTGGATGGGAGGAGAAATGGCGTAGGAGTTATCCTGAAGGAACAGTATGCTAAGAGTGTTTTGGAGGTGAAAAGAGTGTCAGATAGAGTGATGTTTATGAAGCTGGAAATTGATGGTTTAATGATGAATGTTGTTAGTGCATATGCTCCACAAGTTGGGTGTGCGATGGACGAGAAAGAAAAATTTTGGAGTGAGTTGGATGAAGTGGTGATGACTGCACCCAAGGGTGAGAAAGAAAAATTTTGGAGTGAGTTGGATGAAGTGGTGATGACTGTACCCAAGGGTGAGAGAGTGGTGATTGGAGCAGATTTCATTGGGCATGTTGGTGAAGGGAACAGAGGGGATGAGGAAGTGATGGGTAGGTATGGTGTTAAGCAAAGGAATGCAGAAGGTCAGATGGTAGTGGATTTTGTGAAAAGGATGGACATGGCTGTGGTGAATACGTATTTTAGTAAGAGGGAGGAGCACAGGGTGACATACAAGAGTGGAGGAAGATGCACACAGGTGGATTATATCTTATGTAGGAGGGCCAGTTTGAAGGAGATTGGAGACTGTAAAGTGGTGACTGGGGAAAGTGTAGTTAGGCAGCATAGGATGGTGGTTTGTAAGATGATGTTGGTGAACAAGAAGAAGAGGAGGAGTGTGAGGGCAGCACCAAGGATCAAATGGTGGAAATTAAAAAAGGGTAATTGTGAGGTGGAGTTCAGGGAAGAGTTAAGAAAGGCACTGGGTGGCAGTGAAGAGTTACCAAATAACTGGGTAACTACAACAGAGCTAGTAAGGGAGACGGCTAGAAAGGTGGTTGGTATGACATCTGGACAGAGAAAGGATGACAAGGAGACATGGTGGTGGAATGAGGAAGTACAGGACAGTATACAGAGAAAGAGGTTGGCAAAGAAGAAGTGGGATTGTCAGAGAGATGAAGAGTATAAGGAGATGAGGTGCATGGCAAAGAGAGAGGTGGCAAAGGCTAAGGATAAGGCATATGAAGAGTTGTATGAAAGGCTGGACACTAAGGAGGGAGAAAAGGACCTGTACCAATTGTCTAGACAGAGGGACCGAGCTAGGAAAGATGTGCAGCAGGTAAAGGTGATAAAGGATAATGAGGAAAACATATTTACAAGTGAGGAGAGGGTATTGAGCAGATGGAAAGAGTACTTTGAGGGGATGATGAATGAAGAAAATGAGAGGGAGAGAAGGTTGGATGATGTGGGGATAGTGAATCATGAAGTGCAATGGATTAGCAAGGAGGAAGTAAGGATAGCTATGAAGAGGATGAAGAATGGAAAGGCTGTTGGTCCAGATGACATTCTTGTGGAAGCTTGGAGGGTTTTAGGTGAAATGGCAGTGGAGTTTTTAACCAGATTGTTTAATGAAATTTTGGAATGTGAGAGGATGCCTGAGGAATGGAGAAAAAAGTGTTTTGGTACCAATTTTTAAGAATAAGGGTGATGTGCAGAGCTGTAGTAACTACAGAGGGATTAAATTGATCAGTCACAGTATGACGTTATGGGAAAGAGTAGTAGAAGCTAGGTTAAGAAGGGACGTGATGATTAGTGATCAGCAGTATGGTTTCATGCTGGGAAAGAGCACTACAGATGCGATGTTTGCTCTGAGAGTGTTGATGGAGAAGTACAGAGAAGGTCAGAAGGAGTTGCATTGTGTTTTTGTAGACTTAGAGAAAGCATATGACAGGGTGTCTAGAAAGGAGTTGTGGTATGGTATGAGGAAGTCGGGAGTGTCAGAGAAGTATGTAAGAGTGGTACAGGATATGTACGAGGATAGTGTGACAGCGGTGAGGTCTGCGGTGGGAGTGATGGATGCATTTAAGGTGGAGGTGGGATTACATCAAGGATCAGCTCTGAGCCCTTTCTTATTTCAATGGTGATGGACAGGTTGACAGACGAGATCAGACAGGAGTCCCCGTGGACAATGATGTTTGCAGATGACATTGTGATCTGTAGTGAGAGTAGGGAACAGGTGGAGGAGACTCTGGAGAGATGGAGATATGCTCTAGAGAGAAGAGGGATGAAGGTCAGCAGGGCTAAGACAGAATATATGTGTGTGAATGAGAGGGAGGATAGAGGAATGGTGGCGAAGGTGGATGAGTTTAAATACCTGGGATCAATAGTTCAGAGTAACTGTGAGTGTGGAAGAGAGGTGAAGAAGAGAGTATAGGCAGGATAGAGTGGGTGGAGAAGAGTGTCAGGAGTGATTTGTGACAGAAGAGTACCAGTAAGAGTGAAAGGGAAGGTCTTCAAGAGGGTAGTGAGACCAGCTATGTTATATGAGTTGGAGACAGTAGCATTGACAAAAAGGCAGGAGTTAGAGCTGGATGTGGCAGAGTTAAAGATGTTAAGATTTGCACTGGGTGTGATGAGGGTGGACAGGATTAGGAATAAGTATATTAGAGGGTCAGCCCAGGTTGGAAGGTTTGGAGACAAAGCCAGAGAGGTAAGATTACATTGGTTTGGACATGTGCTGAGGTGGGATGCTGAGTATATTGGGAAAAAGATGCTAAGGATGAAGCTACCAGGTAACAAGAAAAGAGGAAGGCCTAAGATAAGGTTTATGGATGTGGTGAGAGAGGACATGCAGGTGGTTGATGTGACAGAGCAAGATGCAGAGGACAGGAAGAAATGGAAACAGACGATCCACTGTGGCGACCCCTAACGGGGACAGCCGAAAGAAGATGATGAATAATTCTAGATTGAAAAGTTTCTGTCGAATATATTTTAAATAAATTGAGATACTACAGAGTTAATCTTTATGCTTCTTCATGGCATAAAAATCTTCACTGATTTAACATATATAAATAAGTAAATAAATGTCTGACATGCTGTATTACTGTAGGACCTGTCTGCACTGTTGCTTTATTTCTTATTTCTATACTAATGTAATGTCTGTTTATGCTGTTTCTCCTTTTTAGCTATGTATTTTCCAGAAATTTGCCATTTTTCAATCAACTACAAAAAGCAGCAGTAATGTGTCTCATATAAACTAATTATCAGCAGAAAATAAATTTAAATAAACAGATAAAAAGAAGCTCTGCCCAATGCCTTTTAAATGCTATGATTCAGGCAAGACACTGTGAATTTGGTTTTGGGCTCTAGCCTTGCTCTTCCTAGATTTACTGATTGTCTTCATAAAGTTACACTTGCTTGTGGGCATATACCTCATATGACATCCCATGTCGGGGCCAGTAATCAAGGAGCCTGAATTCTCACCACTGACACTGGAGAGGGGCATTCACTTGGAACAAAAATGGATACATCCAGTATTTCCAGATGCAGCTCTCTGCATCAAGCACAATTTCCCTTAAGAGCACCCAGGGAATACACTCAGCCCGGGGTCTGGGTTTCTCTCTCTCTGTCTCTCCCCTGATCTTCATTAAGGGTCCTCACTGCCACAGCTGCAGAGCTAAGTCTTCAGCCGAGTGTTCAAGCCATGTCCTTCACCTCTCTTTGTGTGAAACCCGTGCTTCATGTCCCTGCTCCAAGTAGCTGACACACACCCATTTTTTGAGATTTGATTTGCTCACACACATGCACGTGCGTGCACACACACACACACACACACACATGGGAAAGGCTGGCACAAGTTTGCTAGCTATGCTCCTTTCTGCCCAGACTATAAGGTAGTTACTGTCACCAGACACTCCCAAGCCATTTACTCCATGGCTCCTACAAGGGTACTCAATTATACTGAGTGAAATTAATATAAATATGAATGGTAGTTTGACCAATCCAATAAGGCTTTCAGGAGTGTCCACAAAGTCATCAAACAAATATGAGTACTTTCAAAGGTTAAAATAGTCTCTAAAGGACCAGCCACAATACAAAGTTTAAATATATTTAATAATAAATTATAAAAGAACATGAAAACACTAAATATCTATTTACAATAAACACCAGAGTTTCATAAGCAAGAAATATTAAAATAATACAGATGAATAGATTCACAAATATCAGAAAAACACTACTTAACTAATCTCACTATAATTTCCTGACTAATCTAAAGAGTTACTATTCCCAGGCCACTTACTAGCACATGGCAAGATGAAGTATGTGATTGATCCTTCTATGTCAGGTTTCCAAAACAGAGTGCCATGATACTTTAGTCTCACCTAGTATTAAACATTATTTCAGCGATGGATTCCAGAATGACATGGCATACATCTCTTCATCTGACTTCTGGTTCCCATGCAATCTACCACTGCTAGAAACTGCCAAGATTTAGCACGTATGTGTTGATAATACATACACAGAGAGCCTTGTTAAGATCTGCTGCAGCTCCTGGAAGTCATAACACCATAAAACACCTCCATTCTCACTTCTTACAGACACTGTATCTCTTGGCTTCACTCAAAATTGTGAGATAGCATCTTTATGGCCTTGGCCCAGTAATTTACTTTCTTACTATTTCTTAAAGTTAGCTCGAGCTGAGCTTAACCTCTTCTCTTCCTGTACCCTCTGTTAAAACATATACATTTAAACCGTTACAATACATTATAGTCTGATATATATTTATGTTTCTTTTTTGTCCAGCAGGCCACACTGTTGATACATTTTAACACAAGCAACGTTCAAACTACATTTTAAAACACAGCATCTCTACAAATCAGTTTGATATACAAATGACATATAATTCTTTAGAAAATTCCAGCTAGCTGTGCTGGCATATGTTACACATCCATTGCCCTACTTCTCCTGGCATAGCTGGCAATACCTCGCATCGTCAAATCTCTCTCTCTGCCTTTGAAGACTTAAGCTAGTTTTTCAAGTGACCCTTGAGAAATGTTTCTTGAGAGAAAATAGCCTATCTGGGAATACATTAACCCATACCCTGTCTTGAGAGAGTTCATCTGCATTGGGATTACTAACCCCACTACAGTGCTGCACTGTTATATCATATGCCTGTCACCCTAGGCCCACCTTAGTAACTTGGCATCATGCTGGCTGGCTCAATGTAGCCATGTTAAGGGATTGTGATCTGTAACTACAGTGAATTTCTTTCCATACAGATAAGACTGAAGTTTCTGCAGTGCCCTGACTATGACTAGATATTCTTTTCCTACTGCTGCATAACATTCCTCTCTATGTTGGAGTCTATGGCTGAGATATACCATTGGGTGCTCTTCTCCCTCTGAGGAAACCTGGCTGAGTACAGCCCCCACCCCATGGTTAGAAGCATCCACCAGCATAACAAATTATTTGCTGTAATCTGGACTGGCTAACGCAGGCGGGCCTCCCAAAGCTCCTTTAAGCTTTTGGAATACCTTTTCACAAGCTGCGGTCCACACTACCTTGTCTGGTCTGTTTTTCCTTATCAGGTCTGTGAGAGGAGCAAGTATTGTACTATAATCAGGAACAAATTTTCTATAGTACCCCGCTGTACACAAGAATGCTCTCACCTGCTTTTTAGTAACATGGGTAGGTCATGCTTGAATGGCTTCCACTTTGGCAGGTTCTGGCTTGATCTTACCACTCCCCATTCTATGTCACAGGTAGGAGACGTCTGCCATACCCACCTGACACTTACTGGGATTAATGGTCAACCCTGGCCTCTGCAGTGTGCTCAGGACCTCCATGACATGCTGAAGATGTTCATGCCAGGAATGGCTGTTAATGGCAATATCATCCAAATAAGCAAGGGTATATTCTCCTGCTCCTGCTGGGATATGGTCTACCAGCCGCTGGAAGTTTGCTAGGGCATTTTTCATCCCAAAAGGCATCTAGGCATGGGGTAAGCATCTGATTCTGTGTGACTATTTAGTTTTCTGTAGTCCACACAACACCTGGTGCTGTCGTCTTTCTTTGGTACCAGCACCACTGGGAGGCTCATGGACTGCTGGACTTCTGGATATCCCCCAGTTCCAACACTTTCTGTATCTCCTCCCTCAGTGTCTGTCTGACTCACTCAGGCACCTGTAAAGGGCCTGCTTGATAGGCCTTTGGGGTCCAGTATCCACACTGTGCTGCACCAGGTAGGTGCACCCAATTTTTCCAGTGAACATGCCCCCAAATTCCTGTAACACTGCTCAGATTTCTCGAACCCAGGTAGGGGATAGCTGCTGGGACATTGCTACCCCTTCCACTGAGGTGTCAGTTCGAGTCTCACTGAAGAGATCAGTCACCAGATCCCCTCAGACTCCTCCTGCCATCTACTGCAAATACTCAGCACCACAGCCTTCCTATTGTGGTAAGGCTTCATCATGTTAACATGGTACAATTTGTACTCCTGCCTCCTGTCTAGCAGTTGTACCATGTAGCTAACTTCACTAGCCTTCCTTACCACTTTGAAGGGTCCTCCCAAGCTGCCTGCAGCATATTGTGTCTGACAGGAATGAGAAACATAACCTGTTGCCCCACAGCATAATCTCTGGCTCAAGCATTCCTGTCATATCAGACCTTTTTCTACTACTGGACTCCTGACAGGTTCTCCTGGGGCAAGCACATGAGCTCCCTAATCCTTGTACTGAGGTTTAGGACATATGCCACAACAGACTTCTTGTGGGATTCACACTCACCCTCCTACTCATCACAAATCAAATCTAAAGGCCCCCTTAGCCTATGCCCATACAGCAGCTTAAAGGGTGAAAAACCTGTGGATTATTGAGGTACATCTCTGTTTGCAGACAGTAGATGGGGCAAATATTTGTCCCACTCTCTCCTAAACTGGTCTGCAAATGCCTGTAGCATGGTCTTTAGCGTAGAGTTTAACCTCTCTACAAGACCATTCATCTGAGAAAGGTAGGGGTTGCTTTTTATGTGCTTCACCCCACAGTGGTTACACAGACAAACCAGCAGGTCTGACATGAAATTGGCACCTCTGTGAGTCAGTACTTCTCTTGGGACACCTACCCTGCTGAAAAAAATCTAACAAAGCATTTGTCATCTTCTCTGCCTCGATGGAGGACAAAGCCACTGTCTCAGGGTATCTAGCAGCACAGTCTATGAAAACCAGGATATACTGCTTCTCTGTGGAAGTTCAGGTACTCAGAGGCCCCACAATATCCATAGCTACCCTCTGAAGCAGTTCTTCAATCACATGCAAAGGCATCAAAGGAGCTTTGACCTTGTCTACTGCCTTGCCTATTTTTGGCACTGCTCACAGGTCCTGCAGTACTCTGTTACATCCCCAGCAATCCCAGGTAAGTAAAAGTTCTGCATAATACATCTCTTGGTACACTATATGCCCATATGACCTGCGAAAGGAATGTCATGGGCTATGGCTAGAAGTGCCAAACTGTAGGCTCTGGGCACTACCAACTGCTGTATTACCTCATCCTCTAGCCCTTCCTCAGGTGTCCACTCTGTACAGTAACCCTTTGTTCCAGTATACAGACTCCCCTTTTCCTTGAGAATCAGGTGCCTCCCTAGCTACCTCCCTCGAACCTCATAGTGTACGGTCCGAGATATGAGCCTGTCTCAACTCTAACTTTGAGACTTTTCCCAGCGCACCTTGCAAAGGAAGTCTGGTATCCTCTGACAGCATTGCCTCACTGTCAGCCTGGGTACTACCACTCATCTCTGCCCTTGCAGTCACTCTGTCCAAGGGAACATCAGTGCCTACCAGCAGCTGTGGCTCACCTTCAGGCTCATTGCCACAGGGTAGCTCCCTTCCTGAAATAGCCACCTCACCAGCCCTGGCTTCAGGTGTGGGGTCTGTCTGGTTCTCCCCCAGGCTGCCAGACCCACATGCCTATCTCCAAGCCTGACTGCATGTAACTACATGTACACAAGGTACTGTGTTATCAAAACCATTCCCTATCAAGACATCTGCAGGGATATCCTCAAACACACCTGCTTGCTAGCTTCCTTTTGCACCCTCCCAGTCAAGGTGAACCCTGGCCAAAGGCATTTGGAATTGGGTCCAGCCTAAAAGTCTGACTGAAGTGGACTGCCCAGGCAAGTACTGCTCCTCTTTAACCATTGCAGGCTTTACAATAGTTTTGTCAGAGGCTGTGTCTCTCTTAGCAGTGGCCTGTTTTCTATCCACTAAGATCGGATATAAACTTTGGTGATCATTTGGTACCCCTGTTGTCTCCAGACAACTTACCAATGGTATACTGTTATTCCTACTTGCTGGCTCCCCCATCTTTTGTTCCCTACCTTGCCTCCGTGGACATCTATATGATACATGGCCTCACTGGTCACAGTTAAAACATTTAACCCTTGATCCTGGCCATGTATCTGAACTAGTGGCTTCCCCTGTTACTGGTGGACTCTGTTGGGCTGGTTTAGGCTGCTCACAATGGACTCCTTAATATACATGTGCAGCACTGGGTATCCCCTTCCTGTGCAGTGATGCCCTGCTTGCTAAGCAGAGATCCTCTTTTTTCCCCAGTTCATCTGCAGACTTACATTCTTGGTCTGCCAACTAGATTCTCAAAGTGCAAAAGTGCTAAGGGCTTGTTCCCTCACCAAAAGGTCTGCCAGGCCTTCAAAACTGGTGACCTGGCCCCCACTCACTCATCTATGAAAATAAGTGCTTAACTCAGCAATATAATCACACAAACCTTCGTCTGCCTTGCATCTATGTTCATGAAACTTTTTTCGGTAAGCTTCAGGTGTTAACTAAAAACATTCAAGTAAACAAAGTTTGACTTTATCATAATTTAAACAATCAATATCAGACAATTTAGAAACAGCAACCATAAATAAGATGGTCAGGATTATTTACCAAAAACACTTTATTAAATCAAAAAAGAAATTCCCTAGCACCTCGGCTCAACAGCCTTTACAGAGTACAACCCCTTACTCAAATGCAAACACTTATATTTAAAAAAAAATTCAGTTAAACCATTAAAATATTAAAAGCAATCAAATCTAATTGATTTCAGTTAAATCACACATCTCCAACTGCATTCATTGATCAAACCCTTAGGGGTCAAGGTATCAAATTTCAAGATCAAAATTGACTCTTTCTTAAGAAGTTTACCTTTAATATCAAAAACATCAAAGGGCTCATAACTTGTTTGTTATAATACTGTAGCCTGCTGTAAGCCCTGTGCTTCCCCATTATAAAAGTCTTTAAAATGCATGGCTGTAGGACTTTCTATTTTACATCTTCTAATATCTCTAACATGTTCCCTTAGTGGTACAGCAAAAGACCTTTTGCTTTCCCCAATATAAAATGTACCGCTTGGACATCTTAAAGCATAAATCACTTCCTCACTATCACAACTAAACCCGCCTTGAACCTCAAATCTTTTACCACTGATTTTTGAGAAGTCATTCACTACAAAGCCAAAGCAAGAGCATCTACCACAAGGGATTGCTACCTTGGGAACTCCTTCACTAGTCAAATTTACTATTGGCACATGGAATGTACCATGTACAAAAATGTCACAAATGTTTCTACCATGTTTGTATAAAATTCGTGGTTGACATTCCAGTATTGAATTTAAATCCTTAGGTTTTACTAAAATACCCCCAAAATACTTTACTAAACTAATCAACTCTTCTGAAAATAATGTAAACCTTGTGACAAAAAATATAGATTCCTTCCCTATTCCATCTTTAATCCAACCCCTTTCATTTCTATATTGAACCCAAATTTCATTGCCATATCCATGCACTTTCTGCTTACATTTCCCTAATAAGTTCCTATCATACCCTTTTTTACTAAAAATCTGAATAGGTTTTTCTAATTCTTGCTCAAAATCCCATTCATCACTACACAACCTCCTCAGTCTTTGAAATTCCCCATAAGGTAAGGCATTTAAAGTGTGAGGAGAGTGACAGTTGTGTCCATGTACAAACTGATGCCCATCTTCAAATTTTCTGTGAACCTGCATTTTAATATTTTCATTTATAATTCCTTCTATAACAATATCTAAAAAAACAACCTTAGTACCCACTTGCAGCCCATCAAAATGCAAATTAAACCTATTATCATTTAGAGCCCATATAAAACCATCCACATTATCTCGACCCTGTTTGCAAATAAAAACCAAATTGTCTCTAAATCTGAAATATTTTACCACATATTGTCTAAAAAAATTATTCTTAGAAATATAAAGTTGTTAAAAAAACATAAATAAATTTGCATACATGGGGGCAAACACTGTCCCCATGGCTGTACCTTGTAATTGTTTATATAAAATTCACCATTCTCCCCTCACCATCAATGGCAAAAGACTGGAAAGAGTGAGAAGCACAACATTTCTGGGATGAGTCGATGAGGACTTGTTTTGGAACACAAATACAAATGCCATAGTCAAGAAAGCACAACAGAGATTGTACTTTTTAAGAAGGCTGATGAGAGTGAATATCCCATCGACAGTTCTCACTACCTTCTACAGAGGTACTATAGAAAGCATCCTAATGAAAAACCTCATAGTATGGTATTTAAGCTGCTCTACCTCTGAGCGCAAATCCCTCCATAGAGAGGTGAATACAGCTGAGAGGATCATTAAGACCACCTTACTACCTATCCACGACTTGTACTTTCCCAGATATCTCAACAAGGAAGAGGAATAATTAAAGACTGCACTCACCCTGCTTACAGACTGTTCCTGCATTTATCATCCAGAAAGCACTTCTGAAGCATACATTGCAGAACTACAAGATTCAGGAACAGCTTATTCCCTAATGTCATCAGGCTACTGAACTCTAGTAGCCACTACACTCCATGATGTCCACCTGGGTAAGTAGAAACTGTCTCAAATTGTGCATTAACCTGGTTCCCAGTCTCATCTAATACTTAGTGCAATATTCACCATGACTGTAACTTATAGGTCATCTAGGGCAGTAGCAATGCAGTAAAATATTTCTTCTTTCAGTACAACACATGTTGTGAATTCATAAATTTATCATACTGCAATAGCCTAAGGTCCACAGTGCAATACTGTAATGTTCACAGTGCAATACTCAAATGTTTCTTTCTGTGCAAGGATCAATGCAATGTCTTAACCAAGTACTTGTGTAATACTAAAGTCTCATGCAAGTAAGTGTTCACTTCAAAAAGTGTTAAAATGTGTTTCTAATTATGTGCAATATTAGTCTGTCTGCCTGCATGTCCACAATGTAATAGCTTAGTGTTATATGTGTAAATGTCTGTGAAAATAATACATATATGTTGTCTGCATATTGAGTCAAGAGACATGGAATTTCGTTCAGTTTTTGCCCTTGTGTGATTTCTGAATGACAATAAAGTTTACTTTGACTTTGACTTTTGACTTTGACCATTGTACTCAAAAAACTTGTTATTTAGACAAAAATAAACCAATTCAGTAATAAAATGTACTTTGGATTATCTCCCAAAAAATAAAATAAAGCTTCAATACCAAAACCATGACTTATACTTGTATATAAACCAACCACATCTATCACTATAAGAAACATATCCTCCAACCAAATTAAATCTTTTATCTTGTTCATAAAATCAGATATATCTTGTATGTATGAATATAATTTAATTGTTTTCCTTAATAAATACTTATGTAAAAAACATGACAAATTGTGAGTAAAGTACTGACAGGCTGAAACAATAGGGTGGCCAGGTGGGTCTTTCAAATTCTTATGAATTTTGGGTAGAAAAAAGAAATGTGCCATAATACAATTTTTACTTTTAGGCATATTTAACATCTTCATTAGAAAAATAATTTAACCGATAGCCCTTATTCAACAGTTCCTTATATTCTCCCAACACTTTTTTATACATTTCTAAATTCATTACAGCATAAACCTCCTGGTTGTCCAAATCTTGTAATCACATCCTTAAATATTGAATACAATGTGCAATTACTAATTCACCCCATTTATCTGCTGGTTTAAATATCAAATCCTTTCTTTAGCCCAAACACTATAAACTTTGCAACTCCCCCTTACTCAAATTATAATGTATGTTTGCTTTATTACAATAAAAACTGTTATATTCTTTTTAAATGCTAACATTTTATGAGATAGAAAAGTGCTGGATAGCCTCATTGTCAAAAGGGGGCATACAATAACTAATATGATATGCCTTCAGTATCAAACTGACAATAAGCATTAGAATCCTATTCAGAACTGCATGAGAAAAAAACTGTCATCACTTTCATCCAAATCACTATGAATGTTCAACATTGTATTACAAACTTTATTTTTATTATCCCCTTTGAAATTGTCCTTTAAATGCAACTTTCTGACTAATCAAAAAACTTCACATTTAATATCATAAAGTCTGGGAAAACCGTTGGAACACAAAACTACAACAAAGGCATCTACCACAAGGGATTGTTCCCTTGGGAATTACTTCACTAGTCAAATTTACTACTGACATACTGAATTTATCATGTACTCAAATGTCACAAATGTTTTTAATTTATTAACAGCAGTTACAACTTTACCATGGAGTAAGGGGGTCAGTGCTCTTCGTCAACATTATACTGTTTACATACCCTTTCAAATAAATAAATAAAACTATCAAAATTATCACCCTCTGTAAATTGTGAAACAAATTTACTGACCTTTATTGCTTCTGGGGTTCAGCTACTCTCTTCCCCATTACCTCCACGACCCTGTCAAAGAGCCAGCTTCTCCCTCTCATGTTGACGCTGCTTCTCATTTTCTTTGATCTCCAAATGCTGCAGCCTCCCCTGCTGATTCTAATTCACAACATTTGGCCTCCAGTTCAAGTCTCTTTAAGTCCAGACAGATTTTTAAGTCTTCCGAGGAAAAGGTGAACTGTCCTATTTCTGAGGGCTGCAAAATTCTCATCACCAGACTGGTTATTCTCCTGGTTACTGGTCTGAGCTACGACTAAGACTGAAATCATTTCCTCTTTAGTCAGGTTGGCATGCACCAGTCATTTGGCTTCACACACCTTGGCTAACTGGTTCTTTGTCAGCTTGCCATAATCCTCTGCTGACACCTTTGCCTGCTTTCCCTGACTAAACTAAATTAACAAAATAAATAAATAAATAAAACTGTTGTGAAATGAAACTCTGAATGTATACCTTGTGGCTGCTGAGAGGATACACCATTAGTGACAACTGCCTTCAGGCTACAGACATTCAGTTAATATCCCACCACTGCTCACTAATATGTGACATCCCCTGTCTGGGCTGTTAATCAAGGAGCCTGAATCCTCATCACTGACACTGGAGAGGGGCATTCACTTAATGGACACACCCAGTATTTCCAGATGCAGCTCTCTGCATCAAGCATAATTTCTCTTAAGAGCACACAGGGAACACACACAACCCAGGATCTGGGTTTCTCTCTCCGTCTCTCCCCAGGTCCCCATTAAGACTCCCCACTGACACAGTTTCAGAGCTAAGTCCTCAAACGAGTGTTCAAGCCAGGTCATCCACCACTCTCTATGTGAAACCAGTGCTTCGTGTCCCGGCTCCAAGTAGGTGACACACACACACTCTTTGAGATTTGATTTACACACACACACACACACACACACACACGCAATTGGGA
This sequence comes from Protopterus annectens, assembly GCF_019279795.1. Classification (NCBI taxonomy): domain Eukaryota; kingdom Metazoa; phylum Chordata; order Ceratodontiformes; family Protopteridae; genus Protopterus; species Protopterus annectens. The sequence continues at coordinate 299,034,515 of NC_056739.1, forward strand.
AAGGCTGGCACAGGTTTACTAGGTATGCCCCCTTCTACCCAGGCTATAAGGTAGTTACTGCCACCAGACACTCCCAAGCTAGCTACTCCAAGGCTGTTACAAGAGTACCCAATTATACTCAGTGAAATTAATATTAATACAAATGGTAGTTTGACCAATCCAGTAAGGCATTTAGGAGTGGTCACACAGTTACCAAACAGATATGAGAACTAGCCACAATAAAACGTTTAATTATATTTAATAATAGATAATAAAATAATATGAAAACACTAAATATCTATTTACAATAAATACCAGAGTTTCAACCACAGGCAATATTACAAAAGCACAGATGGACAGATTCACATAGATATAGAAAAACAGTACTTAACTAATCTCACTATATTTTCCTCACTAATCTAAAGAGTTACTATTCTCTGGTCACTTATTAGTACAAGGCAAGATGAAGTAGGTGAGTGATCCTTCTATGTCAGGTTTCCAAAACAGAGTGCCATGAGACTTAAGTCTCACCTAGTATTAAACATTATTTTAGTGATGGAGTCCAGAATGATATCACATAAATCTGTTCATCTGGCTTCTGGTTCCCATGCAACCCTCTATTGCTAGAAACTGCCAGAATTTAGCACCTATGTCAATAATACACACACACAAAGCCATGCTAAGATCTGCTACAGCTCTTGGAAGTCATAAAACTATAAAATACCTCCACTCTTCCTACAGGAGCCAATAAACCATACTTCTTACAGACATTGCATCTCTCTGACTTAATTCAAAACTGTGAGATAACATATTTATGGCCTAGGCCCAGTAATTTAATTTCTTACTATTTCTCAAAGTTAGCTGGAGCTGAGCTTAACCTATTATCTTCCAATATCCTCTGTTAAAACATATACATTTAAACAGTTACAGTACAGTCTGATATACATGTATATTTATTTTCTGTCCAGTAGGGCACACTGCTGATACATTTTTAACATAAACAACTTTACAAATACATTTTTTAAACACCAGGATATGTACAAGTCAGTTTGATATACAAATGACATATAATTCTTTACAAAATTTCAGCTAGCTGTGCTGGCATATGTTACATACCCACTGCTCTACTTCTCTTGGCATAGCTGGCAATACCTCACATCATCACACCTTGTATAAATAATCCAAACCCATACAGACGTTCCTTACCACTAACTACAGAGTCTCGTATATGAAGCCCTTCTATTGTGAAAATCAAGAAAACACTCCTCCTTTTGACCCCCCACACTATAATTTTTAAAGTGTTAATGCTCAGAAACAGAGAAATGCTCTGCCTCAATGTAGCATTCTCTCACTCCATGCAGGTGTTGACTTCAAAGGTCTGGTGCATGAGTTCCAATCTGAGGTCCTTATTCCAGAATGTCAATGTTGACAACATCTATTCCTCTTTCTGATGACACCTACTTTATTTTAATGGTAAAATAATGATCTTTTTGTTTGACCCCTGACTAAAGATTGCCAAGGTATAAGAAAGTCTCTGTTTTCAAACCTTTGAGTGCCAGAGTTTCAGTGGTAGTACACCAGCTTTACAGCATCTTGTAGAATGCAGTCCCCCCCGAGTCTATCCATATCACATGATGCTGTGTGCACTCAGACTTAGAAGCTGCAGAGCAGCGTTGCTGAGTGATTCACAAACATTCTTGCAAGAAGAATCTTTTGTACTTCTTTAAGTTAATTCTGATAAATAGATCTCCATTTAAAAAAAAAGTTTCAGTCTGACAGAATAAGTAAATAAATAAACAAAACTCAGTATATACACATCCATGGCTATGCTCCTACCAGTGTGTTTCTGAACAGATGAAGCTCTGCATTAGATATGTATGGACTATTGGACTGAAGTATCCTTCCAGCAACCTTACTTTGACTATATTGTTTTCTTAATAATACAATAACAGTAAAGCTTTTAGCATCTTGGACCACATCCTCAACACTATATGTCTTTCTGAAGTATTTTCTATTTACTGTGTTTGCCCTACAAAAAATTTCAGACCAAGCTCTAAAGCCATTCTTCGGATGAAATATTAAACTGAGGTCCCATCTGTCTCAGTTGGTGGGGGCTCACATGGATGTAAAAGATTCCGTGGCACTTATCAAAGAGTAGGAGATTTTTTTGGAAGCCCTGGACAAATTCCACTTAGTATACATACAAGTTTGGGTCTCCCCTGAAAATAGACTACTGGTTTCGGTTGATTAACCAGGTCAATAAAACATAAACAAATAAAAAAAAAAAAAACAAGTACTCATATAGCATCACCCAACTACTTTTTTCAGCTAGCACTTTGGCTCACTTATTAACATTAACAGCACAGTATGCTACACTATTGAGGTTCCATCTGCAGTGAATAAAAATGGTGTAATATATTTCTGTCATATTTCTTTTTAAGTTCTAACTTATCTAAAGCCTTACTTTGAGCTTTCCTGATGCACTATCCTATTTTGTATTTTACTTTGGGTTTTTTTGTATTTGTGTTTCTACATCCAAGGTCATAGCTGAAAAGAGCACAACTCTTAGGTTTACTAACGTGATTAAAATAAAATAAAAATACTTTAATACAGTTGTGATCTGAGGTGCAGCAAATGTTGATGAACTCTGATGATCTGCATGGATATTACTTTTATTTGGTTATAGAAGTATACTTTACTGCATTATTCCTAAGCCTGCACTTCCCAAGTTAATAAGATATTAGCTCTATACCTTTTGTTTAAAGAAGAAAATGGCATGTTAATTGTTAAAACGTCTACTCAGAAATACATACAAGGAATGTCATTTGGTAAGCTGTGAGTCATTGGTGAGTAATTCTGTTGGCAGGGTCAAGAAATGATGAAAGTAATGTACAAAGGATTTAGTATCATTAAAGGTCAACCATCCTCCACACATTCCCAGTTTCTCGGAAACAAGGGACTTCTGTATGTAGTGCCCGTTCACAAGAAGCACATTATCTACCTACTGCAGAGGTGTCTTTTTCAAGTAAGTCTTAACAGCAGACACTGTTAAATATTAACAAGTGTTTGAAGGTTGGTATAGAACCAGCTGTTCAGTATTTGTTAAATGAGTAGAACCACCAAATACAAATGTCTGCTTTTAAGGGTAGCTAAGGAACTTAAGAAAATAACCTGCTCATTGACACAATAAATGCAAATGCTATAGGATTCTGTGCTTCCTGATCAAGACGACTCAGTGATCAACATTTCTGCTACTCCCAGGTCTGGTGCTCATTTTTTGGGCTCCATTGTACACAATATGCATGTTCTTCCTGTGGTCACGGTTTTTTTTTTTTTCTGGGTGCTCCATTCCTTCCTAGCTCTTTGTCTGGTTATTCTAAGCTGTCCCTGTACAAGTATGTGCATCCAAAAATGTGATTACAGTTACACACACACACACACACATACAAAGACAGATGGTTAGATAGCTAGACAGATACAGACATAACATATATGCATATTTACTTTTACCCTTGTGGCATAGGGATTTGCTGAAAATAGCCAACTCATTTAACTTCTTAACTAAATAAATTAAAACAAATGCAAAAAGTGTTGTATTTAGAGCACGTAGTTTACTGCCTTAGCCTGCTATGCTATACAGCAGGAGCTTATGAATGGAGTATAAAGTATAAATAAATGGAAGACACCCAGACATTTACAGAGATGAAAGTGTTGATAGAAAAGGAAAGGATGTTGAAATGAGTAATGACAAGATAGTAGAGGACAAAAAACAGAAGGAAGGGAACATAAGTCAAAAAGGAAATGGACAGAGAGAGGAAAGTGGCAGACAGACAGAAAGACAAAGAGAGCACATATGTGACTAGTAGTCAAATGAAGCACTTGCAGGAAATCACCCCAATGAATGTCTGTCATTTCATTCCTAAACCTATATAGCCTTAGAAAATAAACAAGAAGACAAAAAGCAAACAAAAAACAGTTTACATTCCTCACCCTGCATCTCTAAATCTACTAACTCTGTGATCGCACAACATTGGGGGTAAGACAAAACCACATTATCCGCACACTGTTTTGAAGTCTCACTCTTAATATTTTGACAATATAACATAAAAAAGTGTGTACGCAAATGTGGAGGAATGGAAGTCTGCAACTTCAAAGTCCTGCACATCTAAATAAACAGAGATCCCACAACAGTGAAGGTAAGAAGACACTCTGTAAAATGCACACAGACACACAGTCACACACACACACACACACACACACACATATATATATATATATAGATATATAGATATATAGATATATAGATATATAGATATATAGATATGCAGGTCCCCTTCACATGGTCGACATTTCAGAATGTCGAAGACCATATGTCTGAGACCATATGATCAACATTCGAAATGTTGACCATGTGGAACCGGCATCTCCGTACAGTGTGGAATGGAAAGATTTCCATCTTCCACACTGTAGTGCGATCTCGGAGTTGGTATATTTAAGTTCCGGGGGGGTGGGGGCAGAAGCCCCCCATGGGGGGGTGCAGCTGGGCATAGCCCCCCTGTTTGCAGTGTGAAGGTAAGATTTTGTGTGTTTTTTTCCCCACTGGTCGACATTTCGAATGTTGGTCATATGGTCTTGACCACATGGTCTTCGACATTCTGAAATGTCGACCATATGAAGTCGATCCATATATGCATGTGTGTGTGTGTCTGTGTGTGTGTGTGTATATATATATATATATATATATATATATATATATATATATATATATATATATATAAGTTAACCAATCTTACACAGCAACACTGCACAAACTATCGACAAAAAAAAAAAAAAAATCAAACTGCCATTCTTGGAATATTCATTTTCCTCCTAGGTATTGTGATCTTAGAGTAGGTATATATAAGTTTGATGTGTTGTATGTGTGTGTTTTGGGGGGGGGGGGAGTTGCCACCTGCAAAAAAGAAGTTTAAGGAAAAGAGCGATCTTCAAGATTCACTCTTCTCCCATAGTTTCAGTCTTTTGTTTTTGGCTTGGCATCAACCCCTATATCACTAGGTGGGTTGCCAACTGGCTCACAGATAGAACCCACAGTGTGAAAGTAGCTGACTCCAAGTCAGACTGCCGATTAGTCACGAGTGGAGTCGCAGAGGGTTTGGTCCTGTGTCCTCTTCTGTTTGGTATCTACTTCTCTGAAGTCCAGGCCAACACGAAGGGACTCTGGCTGCCAAAGTTCGCAGACGATTGCACGTTGGGAGCTATTATTAACTCCCCAAGTGATGTTGACATCCTACAGAATGGCCTCACAGTGACTAACAACTGGTGTCAGACCCATGGCCTTAAGCTCAATGCCAAAAAATGTGTCGTCATCCCCTTTGGGAAAAACCTGGTTCCCATGAATTACCACATTGACGGTAGTCTACTGAACACAGAAGGCGTTATAAGAGATCTGGCAACACAGGTTGACAGCAACCTCTCTTTTGATCACCACATTGCCACTGTGGTCAGAAAGTCCTTCTATGTGGCACATCTCATTACTAAGGGTTTTGCATCCAGGAAGAAAGAAGTCATTGTCTCCCTTTACTCTTCCTTCATTAGGCCAATCATCGAGTACAATGCTCCATTTGCAATGTACCTCACTAGACACCTGCAACAACTGGAGAGGCCACAAAAGTAACTCACCAAGAGGATCCTAGGCCTTAAACACTTGTCCTATATGGACAGACTCAAAAAACACCAACTATTCTTTGCCTCATATTGCCTACTTAGATGCGATCTCTGCTCGACTTACAAAGCCATGTCTGACCCAGCTCTGTTAGAAATGCTACATCTAAAGAAATCCCAATCCCTCCACACCACACACTCCAGAGACCTCAACCTCATTACCACAGTTAACATAAAGTGCTGGAGGGACAGGTTCATAACTCAGAGACTGCCCATGCTATGGAACAAACTTCCCATACATGTCAAGCAGAGCACCTCACTGACCCTCTTCAAGAGAAATCTTGATGAGTGGATGGGAAACAGAAAATTCACCCTGGGGATAACACCAGTGGCTCTACATGACAGAGGCACTGGGAACTAAGGTTGGGTGGCACTATGCCAGGGTAATTCTATGGCTAGGCTTGTAAAGGCCCCAGGGCCATTAACCTAGTACATATCTATGAACCTATGTGATATGTCTTTGTTTTCCTCTTATATGACATGAGATCATAGGTGGTTACTAGGCTAATGGCCCTGGGGCCCTTCCAAGCCTAGCCAAGAGTTTATCTCCAAAAAGAAACCTCAGTCAGCACCTGTCACCCCAGTCAATGAGGGACACATGTGGAACCCCTGGGACAAATTTGTGGTTTCCCATTCACTCATCAAGGTTGCGCTTGAAGATGATGTCTCTATAGCAAATTGAATCTGGATAATAGTCATAGAATGGCTGAACAAGTTAGAGCATGTGATATCATAGCACATGGATCATAGGATTGTCTTAGTTATAGTCCATTAGTACAATATGCCATGAGCTACAGTGGATGTCTGCATTTACCCAAAAGACGAAAACTACTTCTTATTGGTGGTGAGAATGGCCAGCAACAAACCTGTTTACTGATTGACAGACTGCTATTTTACCTCTTTTTCTGTCCCATTCAACAATGCATGCATTCTCTCATTACTGTCAGCATCGCTTTATGTATGCATGTACTCCCCCATTTCCCCTGCTGACTGACATTTTAACCAATGGCAGAATAAAGGATCGATTTTTACTTTTCCTTAGAAGCAACAGGAATTGTGGTTTTTGTCCATGTCTAAGGACAAACCCAAACAACGTTCAATTCATCTCAGTTAAAGTAAAAGTCACTCTAAACATCAGAGTCTGACTCTTTTAGAGGTTCCCCTTAATCTGCTAAGACTTGCTTTAAGGAGCTCTGTAAATTTTGTTGGCTGATCATAAACCATCTACAAATTCCATTTATAATGATAGATGGAAGCACTTCTCTTTATGGTAGCGAGATAAGAGCTTCTCCATGGCATTATTACTTATTTAGGATTGTCTGGCATCTATTCAACCTGAGTCACTTTCTCTACTGATGAAGAACATTATTCTTCCATTTCAGCCTTGCATAATGTTGTGAAAGACTGACCCCTGACCAAGCAATTTAGGGTCTGCATCTCTGGCTAGCAGTTTACAGTCCAGTCCTCTACTGTCTCTCTGTGATATAGATATCTTCTGAGAAATTCAAGATTATTTCTTGGAGAACAAATTCTTGATGGATGCTGTCTTTGACAGAAAGATTTTGCTCTGATATGTAACTTGTCATATCTCGTGTTCAAGATGGATAGTGTGAACTTTTGGAATTTTAACACCTAAGACTCTGGCATGTCTCTTAACCAGTCCATTAAGCAACCCATATTCTTTCTGGCAGTTCAGCAAAGAGGCGAGACTTTGTTTCACCCTTCAGATTTTCAGCAGAATTTCTGGTGTTGCTTGACCAAATGAATGAACATCATGGAGCAGTTCTATGTGTATTTCACTTTAACAAGACAAACAAGGATTTAAAAAGATCTTGTCCAAATGTATTATTATTATTATTATTTTATCAAGTGGTATGCTATCTTCTTTCTAATGAGGTCAAACTGCTTCCACTAGGAGGATTTACTATATCAAATGACTAAGTTTGAATGTATCAATTTATAAGTAGTTATTAGGCATTTGACTTAGGAGGCCATTGAAGATCCCAGCTGAATCTCCCAATTACCCCGAAGAATTGTCTGGTAAAATGACTTGCTCAGAATCACACAGTAAGCAAATGGAGGCAGAGAGAATCAAACCCTGGACTGCAGGAACCAGTTCATAGCCTTAATCCTCTGCAACAACTGCCAGTTTATGTATACAACTTAGATTTCTGTGGCCACATAGACTTTGGTCCGCACCTCTCAAAACATTAAAGTCTGCATCTGATTCTAAGAGACAACATGTTGTGGCAATGGTGAGCTATATTTGGTTCCAATAACCTCTTTATGCCACTTCTTTGGTGTTCCTGTTAGTACAAGTGTTTTCTTTCCCACTCTAACAATCAAATCTACATGTTTTCTTAAAGTGGAATAATTCTAATAACTTGGTGACTGATATCTGACGGGAGATCATTAATAACTTCTATCCCCTCTACCGTATGGATGCACTATATGGATGCAAGTGTGTGTGTGTGTGTGTGTGTGTGTGTGTGTGTGTGTGTGTGTGTGTGTGTGTGTGTGTGTGTGTGTGTGTGTATGCATGTGTGCGTGTGTGCGTGTGTGTATGTGTGTGAGTGTGCAGATGAATCAGTATGTGTGTGTGTGTTTGTGAATCTGTGACTAGGCTGTTGCAGGTAAGTTGTGTAGAGCTGTGTAAATCTGTATTAAGCATAGCCCTTAACCTAGATGCAGGGCATATCAGTATAGGATATTATGTGCATGACCTCTAAGAACGTTGATAGTGAATTTTTTTTTTACTCTGAGCAGATTCTTCACAGAGATAGAGTGCCATTGGTTAGATGTACTCCTGAAGTACCTCCCAAATATCTTTAGACAGCGCTGTGGAAACAGAAAAATACCAATTGATTTTTGTATACAAGTGCTTTTGTCTGCTTATTTATATAGGATTTCATCTGTCAGAACTTCTCTTATGGTGATTTTATGATCTTTCATCCTAAAAATGACACAATAAAGTAGGCTGCAAAGAAAGTTGTCCTTTAACTGCACTGCAAATTATGCAGTGTAAGTTTTGAGCTGAGTGTGTAATCTCCTGCTGAGAATGCTGTCAGTTTCTTGTACCCACTAAAAGGGTATTATCTTGGATTATTTTTTCAGCGTATTAGTTTGCAGGGTGAGGAGGCTGCATCACTTCTGATTAATGAATGGGAGACAGAAGCTGTCTCCTGTACCCTACAAAAGAATGGATTAATGAACGGGAGGGAGAAAGGATCTCTCTTCCAACGGCTGCTGCTGAAAGAATGGATTAATGAATGGGAAATAGAGGCCCATTCCCATCCCCAGCTGAAAGAACATAATAAACTGAGCGCTCTTTTTCTCTTAAGACATCATCTTTCTTCACTTGGTCTGACTACTTGTGGAGGCTTAACTCGGCACAGTTAGACAGTTTAATAATAGAGTGCTTCACAATCACTGCATTAGAGATTTTTTTTATTTTTTTTTTATGTAATTTAATAGTATAATAGGGAATTTCATGCCAAAAGCTATAGGAATATAAAGGATGATGAACTTTGTAGGCTGTTGTGTATGGACCATGTAATAACATATATTTAGATACATAAATAAATGCCTGTACATTTGGATACACCTCTATGCATAAACAAGGACATGCCAGGGTACAGTATTTTGGTGCACATCAGTGGCAGATACATTGCAATGGGCTCACAGAGAATCCATGTAGGCCAGCAAGTATTCTTCATGCGAACATACATGACCTACTTATAGATTTGACAGATGTTTTGCAGTACATTATGACTTCATTAGCATGATGAAATAAATTAAATAGATGTATATAACTATCCACAGCTAAAATATTAAGGCCCTCTAAGTTTTGTGTCCCCATATTTCTCTTATACGATTCTTAGCAGTAGCAGTTTCCATATTCACACTCTCCACAGCAAGTGTGTCTGAATGTATCTAACAATGAACCCAGATAAAAACAATGTTCAAGGAAAATACTTCCAATCTGATGGTATCAAGGAAATGAAAAAGAGTATAAATTATAATAAATTCTAATGATTCTTCTTTCTCTCTTTAGAGGCGGGATGTACACAGAACACAGATTTACACAGCAATCAAGATAGTTCAATAAAACAAAATAAAAGTCTGTTTGGCTTGCAAGTAAAATAACAGCACATTTTGTTTCTAGTATGAAACAAAGTAAGGCTCCCCTGCATTGCCCAAGTAATGTGTACTAACCCTAACCATAATCCTGCCACTGACCCTAACTCTAAGGATAACCCTACACTTCACCTTAGGAAAAACCCTTTCTATAACACTACCACTACATTAGAGAACTTAGACACATAGTTCATACAAATGCATTCATGTACAATACTAAGTATATCCTCTCACCCATTCTTTACTCCAAATCTAACCTGTAAAACACACATACAATACTAAATTGATCCTCTTGTCTAGCTCTTACTCTAACCCTAACCCTAACCCACAAACACTTGCTTACACAGTTCTAGCCCCTAGTACTGAAATGTTTGCTAAATTTCAGTTTTAGCATTGTCAGAAACCCACACATACCTATCACAATATTGATTAATGTGTTCAACAACTGCAGCATTCGATAAACACAGCAATCACTAAAATGTGTATTTGACAAGTTTTCCAGGCACCAAAAACTTTTGTTGAGGCAGACCTTTTACAAACCATGTGAGACCCATATGTGTGGATGCAGCATGTTTTGTTGATTGGCTGCAGCTGACTCACCGACTGCCGATTGCCATTCCACCACCCACAATTCAGTTACTGCAAGGAGTGAGGAATCCTGGACTTACCCCTTTGCAAGATCCTTATTAAAGTAAAAATACCAAATTGATATTTGTATACAAGTGCTTTAGTCTGTTTATTTATATAAGATTTCATCAGACAGAAATTTTCTTATGCTGATTTTATGATCTTTCATCCTAAAACTGGCACTTACTACCTTAATTTCAATTTCTTCCTATGTCGTGACACAATCCTGTCATAAGTATTTGGAACCAAAACTATATTCAGCTGTATGCCATTTAAAAGTAAACCATGGTAGTGGGGGATATTAGAGTTTGCTCTAAAACTGAAAGTAAGAAATAAAATAAAATCTCATAGAATAATAAAAGAAATTGTCCTTAGCTTTTTTGCTTTAACAAAATGAAATCCCCCAAGGTGCTAAGAAAATCTGAGCTCATCAAAACACAGTTCAGCTAGAATTCAATTATGAGAGACATCACAGCGAATATTTATTGATCTGCATTCTAATGATTCTCCCAGCTAGGGCTGTAATGTGGTGATTTAATATTACTTCCAGACATTAACTGCATCATTTTAAGGTATAATTTTGTTTCTGCCGTGGTTCATTAATTTTGTAATGCATGGGAATGTGAATTTGCCTCTGAATATGCCTGCCAGTATTTACCTCCTGCCCTTTTATAGACATACTGTATGAAATATTTACTGTCTTGGTCAGCACCAAGGACTATGATATTATACAAAGCTGAATAGTTATTATATTTGGAAGAAATAAGGAAGCAGCACTTATGAAACAGAACTGCCACCTATATAAATATCAGTAAAATAGCTACCAGAATGCATTTCCCTGCTTTTAATACTAATGGGATTTAGTAGCCTACACATACCCAGCTGCCAGTGTGGACCAAAATTAGGGATTTAATTAAAAACAACCCAAAGCATGCTCTTACGAATAAACCTTTTGCATATTTTCTGAGTGTGAAGAATGCATCTTGAATGACTAGCCTACATATTATTTCAAGTGAGCATAATGGATGTATTACCTATGTTTGTGTATTGTAACCGATAGGTATCGATCATGTATATATATCTCACTCTGACCTATCATTTATCTGTTTCTTTACATATACATATAGCATAAACCTTAACTATAAATAAATGCAAATGTCTACAACTCCTTTTCCTTGGTCCTCATTCAGTCAAACAAGATATATTTAATTCTGCTTTTATTGTCCATGTACGTCATCCTGGGTTCTGCATTTTGGGCTACTAATCGTTTGTATTTTCATAACTTATACTCGTGCATTCTTATCCATCCTTATCCTAGTATTATTCTTACTACTACTATGGCTATTGTTTTTTCAACACCTCTGCCATACATTTCTTTCATGTTTCCCTTCTCTTCCATCCCAGCCTATTGTAATTGCAAGACAATAAGTAGACCTGGCTGCAGGACTCTGTCAAGGCCCAAATGTATCTGCTAAGTCAAGTACAGCACAGCAGTGAGTGTCCTTATGTCTAACCAGCTGAGAATAAGATTAGTGATTTCAACTACCACACTAAAAACATCATAGTAGTGCCTGAGTACTTGCAAGTGCCTTTGAGAAATTTCCTTGCTTTCAACATGAATGGTAAGCCATTTATTAATCCCTTGTTCTATGCACTTCACTGAAGGACTGAACAGAGGGGTGGGCCTATAACTGCCCATGTTCATCTTAAACCCCTACTCTGTGAACTGGGGCAATGAGGGCTTCTTTTCACAGCTGCATCAATAACTCCTCGTCAAAATGTCTATTTCTCAGCCATGTGGTTGGGTGAAATGTACTATGATCTCAGCAGTGTGGGTAGGTATAAAGGCAAGTTCAGGAAGGAGGCCATTAACTGATATGTAACAAATAAAGATAATAAGCACTTTTAGCTGTGGTATAAGATGTGTCAGTTCACACAGCTCTTCTTTTCAAAGTAGGTAAGAAGGCAGTACTATTCATCGGTTTCTTGAGCTGAAGATAATAATACACCAATAAACAAGGATATAGGGAATCTCCAAACTCTGGATCCCACACAGCTTGGTTTTGTGAAGGATAGATCATGCCTGCTCAACTTGGTCGACTTCTTTGAGTCAGTCACCAGAGCTGTGGATGAAGTTAAGGTGGTTCATACAGCCTACCTTGTTCTGCCCAAGGCCTTTGATACCATTCCCCACTCAGGAATCATAGAAAAACTCACTAAGGTAGGCATCAACCCCTATATCACTAGGTGGGTTGCAAACGGGCTCACAGATAGAACCCACAGTGCGAAAGTAGCTGACTCCAAGTCAGACTGCTGACCAGTCACGAGTGGAGTCCCACAGGGTTTGGTCCTGGGTCCTCTCCTATTTGATATCTACTTCTCTGAAGTCCAGGCCAACACGAAGGGACTCTGGCTGACAAAGTTCACAGACGATTGCAAGTTGGGAGCTATTATTAACTCCCCAAGTGATGTTGACATCCTACAGAAAGGCCTCACTGAGACCAATGAATGGTGTCAGAACCATGGCCTTAAGCTCAATGCCAAAAAATGTGTCATCATCCCCTTTGGGAAAAACCCAGTTCCCATGAATTACCACATTGCTGTTAGCCCACTAAACACAGAAGGTGTTGTAGGTAGTACTATAAAAACTGAGGGGAAAGCCAAAGTTGGGCATTTGGACTGTGAAGCAGCACACTATCTCATAGCTGGAAGTGATGTGCACAGACTCATCAGCATGCCAGCACTGTGAGCTCTGTTTCTATGATGCACAATCAATTGTTCTGCTTGATGGTCTGATCAAGGATCCTGTTTTCCTGCCCATCCCTTCCAGTTATGATGATAATTAGAAAGATAATGCTTGACTTACAAAGCAATGTCTGACCCAGCTCTGTTAGAAATGCTACAGCTAAAGAAATCCCAATTCCTCTGCACTACATGGTCCAGAGACCTCAACCTCATTACCACAATCAACAGAACGTGCTAGAGGGACAGGTTCATAACACAGAGACTGCCCATGCTATGGAATAGACTTCCCATACATGTCAAACAGAGCACCTCATTGGCCCTCTTCAAGAGAAATCTTAATGAGTGGATGGGAAATAGAAAATTCACCCCAGGGATCACTCCAGTGGCTCTACTTCAACTTGGAAACGAAAAAATACTTCACAAACTGAATAAACATAAAAAAGCAACCGATGTAAGAACACCACAAACTCTATTTATTAAGCACTTTTCGTCCAGCACAGTGGCTGGACTTCTTCAGATCTGAAGAAATCTGTTCTTACATTGGTTGCTTTTTTATGTTTATCCAGTGGATCTACTTGACAGAGGCACTGGGAACTAAGGTCGGGTGGCAAGATGTCAGGGTAATCCTATGGACTAGACTTGTAAAGACTCCAGGGCCATTAGCCTAGAACACACCTATGAACCTATGAACCTTTGGATAAATTGATACGGGCTGATGGTCATGAAGGGCAGGGATAAAAAGACTAAAAAATAATATTGTGTCTTACTTTCTTGAATTGTGGCCTTGCATGTGTTGAAAAGAGCACAGTACAATGATGCTGGAACATTTCTAATGTACTCTGGTATTGCCCTAACTGATTGTTAGGTTTCCTCAGAGCTATGATGATATACTGATAGCGGGATCATTTTACTGTAAACTTTATGACAGGGAAAACTTGTTGAGGACCCCAGAGAACATCTAACAGAGCAATCGAGAGCTAAATTAACATCAGGGAGAAATTCAACTGGAGTGCAGTCCATTGCGACATATTCTTAAAACATGATCATTAAAGGTGAGCAAGTCTCATGTGCTCAGTATTCAGAGAAGTACCTTGGTAGGACTGTTTTTTCAGGCAAAGAAGCCTTGGTAATGATCACGCATGGTATCTAATGTGGTGTCAGTTGTCCAAATGTGATGCCAATAATTGGTAAACCAACACTCAAGAAGATAGTCCTGCAATTTTCTGTGTTGGTAGTCCGGGTTATGTGAAACAAGGATTTACAGCTAGGGATAGTGGAATATTGTCAAGATGTCTGACTATGACATGTTAAGTTTGGACAAGGGAAGATGTGCATATGAAGCAATGACTGTAAATATATGCATATGTGAGGGGATGCTGGAATGTGAAAACTAGAAACATCTAGAGTTACCCGGTCTACTGACTGACATAAGATTACGATGTAAGTCACTAAAATTTTGGGTTCATGTACAGGTCATTTACTAGGCCAGTCAAAAAGAATACAGCAAGGTGATTTAATAGTGGAGGCTAGGAGTACAGTTGAAAAGGTATAAAGAGAAACACAGTGTGCTCTTCATTTCAGTGATGGACAGAGTCTCAAGAAACTGTTTCAGGGTGGGGTAAATGTGGATGGGAATTATCAGTATTCACTTTAAACAATAGTATGAGACAGGAATATTAGGAATAGGATAACACAGAAATTACTGGTCTGTCTGAGAAAAAGGGTACATTTTTTTTTTACCCGCGGTGGTGGTGCTGCGGTAGCGTTGTCACCTCACAGTAAGACGCTGTCTGGTTCGATTCTCAGCTAGAGTGTCTTATGCGTGGAGTCATGCGTGAATAGGCGTACCTTTGTTGAAGGTTGTGCGTCAGGCCTGGCAAGCCAGTACGTAAAAAATCAACTGCCAATCATTAGCGGACCGGAGTTCCGCTGTGGCGACCCCTAACAGGGAAAAGCCGAAAGACATATCATTTACTGTTTTTTTTTTAACCAGAAGGCTAGTCAAGGAATATGTCAAACCTTGATCTGGGCTATTACAGCAAAATACAGAAATATCACAATCGTAACAAAGAACTCTTAAGTAGCAATAGCAGTGGTGAAGAAAAATGGGTATAAATACCTATGTAATCCAGGAAAATTCAGAAAGTAAATATAAACATAGTAACGGAATAGTGAAACACTTTTTGTTAGCATTTTAATATTCTCCACTTCTAGTTGGTAGATGAAAATAGGATGAATAACATGGGGGGGGGAGACAGGGAAGAGAAAGAGACAGCAGATAATGATGAATGGGGTAAAACAGGAATTAAAATTACGGATGTCATGAGGGTCCCTATAAGGAATGAAGTCTGCACCAGCATTATCCTCACAAAGTCATATATGACCTTTTTGTAAATATTGGGAAAATGTGAATTTGTACAGTTTGGTTGTATTTCTAACATCAGGAGGGAAAGAGTCGCAGAGATCAGCCCCAGAAAGGAATAGGCCCAGTTTAGCAGTTTCAACTTGGTCAGTGTGTGCCGAAGGTAACAAATCACCTTCAGCACTTGAATGTAGCTCTAGGGCATATATCTAAGCAAAGAAGCAAGTCAGAGAGCTATCCATAACTAAAACACTTCTTTATAAAACAAATAAAAATTAGCGCTTTTGTAGACAATCAATATGTGAACTTCTTCAGAGAATAAATATAATGGAATTTTCTGGTTCACACACTGTGACATTACACAGAAGGACTGCACTTCTTATAAGCATTTAATTAGAAGGATGACCAATGCAGTGTCCTCTTAATGGCTCAGCAGCCTCCCACCACATTAAAACATCTTCTCAATAAGCCATCCTCAAGCAAATGACTTACGTAAGTTTGGAATCATTTCTTTCAAACAGAAGTTTACATTTCCACAAAAAACATCAGAACTCCTCACAGGCTGGTGCAGAACAGCCGCTTTCATTTCATGTATAACTTATGAGCCTTCACTTCCTGTGTATTCCTCCTTATTCATCCTTGATGAATGGCCATCGTGTGCTCAAGCTGTGGAACAATCATGAACCAGCCACATATGTCTTTGGGAAAAACAGGCTCTCAGAGCCATAACAAGTTTATTTCTGTTTCTACAGCCATAGCTCAGCCAATGGAGCTTATCATAAAGAAGCTTTGTTTCTCACAGATGCAGGTTGCTAAATAACACAATTTATTTTACTTTTTAAGTATTGCTGGGTCACATCACTTATGGGCTCTGAATATCATCTGGTTGTGAGGTACAAGGGGCAATGCCTTATTACACTACAGTACTCTGTGGATCTCTTACTTCCTGACTACTCTGCACACTCAATTATCACCCCCTCTACCTCCTGCCCTTTTTGTCCCCTGCTAGCCACTCCTAATCTGCTGTAGATTGTCTGATCCCTTTAACTGCACTGAAGAGAATTGCTTGTGATTCCACTGACACCCTTTTCCTCAGAATATACTGCAGTTCCACTTCAAGCCCCATGTCCACGTTATCTAGTGAGTTTCAACTTTGGTACGACTGAGAGCATCCAAAGTACTTCTCCCACCTTGTTATAAGGAGTACTTTCCGATTTACGTCACACACTTCCATACACAGTATCACGTGGTTTTACTGTAACCTACAACTCAGGGTACTCAGCTGTTCCCTGCTATGTACTTCTGAGAGTATCATATGACTTTACTCTGTAGAGAATCATGTGATATTTTCACCACTCTACTTCTCATGGCCAGTATATTCCCCTTATATTGTTGTCAAGGTTTGCTGCAGTTCTTCTGTCATACTAATGTTAAAGGTGTTCTGTGGTTTTTCTGCCACCCATACTACCCAGAGTGACCTGTAATAATCATCCATAGGATCAGTCACCCAAACAGCTTCTCCTGTCCTTACTGGTAGATTGCCTTGTGGGTCTCTGCAAGTCTAAAAATCCAGTGGTCCCTCATGTAAATGCACTTAAAATGTCTAAAGGCATGCTTATAGAAAAAAACAAAAAACGAAATTCCACGTTGGTCCACTAACACAAAGATACTGGATCACAGACATTACTCCAGTAATTGCAAAACCTGCTGGTCCAATAAAAGGCATTACACCATGTTTGTATTCCTGTGTCTTTCGGTTTAAAGGCATACTGACTAACCACCTGATGTTCTATTTGCATTTCTCACTTGCATTCAGAAGTCATTCTGTTATTCTTTTTTTTGGACTGTAGATTATACCTGATTCCTTCAAAACTGCCTTTCATGTTCTAAATAGAGGGCTATGCCCAAGGCCCTGCTTGCTCTCCATGACTATGCACTCAACAAAACCGATGGTAGTTACCCTCTTCGTGTATGATTAATTCATAGCTAGATCTCTCACACATCTGCTCAGTCTTTCATTCTGCCTTCTTTTTTGTGGAAGGAGGTAGTGGCTGCCTGTTAAACTGAAAGTCACCAGATACCCCCCTTCCCATTATATACATATCTCCATCCTTCTCTTCATGGTCACAGTTTTCTTTTATTAGTTGTTGCTGACAGAGCAGGACAGTACTTATAAATCTCTAGCATAATCTCTAGACTTCATTATAGCCTTCATACCTTTCAGAGTAACAATACCATCCTCTGGCTGCTTACAAAACTAATTCTGGGTAGTATGGATATGGGCAGCCTTAATGAGGTCTCTTTCTTTGCTGTTGTCAGGCCAAGCAACCCATTGAGATGTTGGAGACCATACATTTTATATCAGAATCTTGGGTCTCATTCTCAAACTACCTCTCCGGTCATAATGCAGAGTTGGGCAGTTATGTCTCCTCCTCTGAAAATGTCTGCTCATGTTTTACACAAGGCTCTGCTCTGTGCTCTCTGCTCTTTCTCTACCTTCAGTAGCTCTCTACTTACTTATATTAAAAACTTTGATGTACTGATAAATGTAGATGACTCTTCTGCTGTCATCAAATACTGCTTTAAATAGGACATTTCCAGGATATTTGACTGTACTGCATCTAAGCAGTTCCTCATCACTGTCACAAACCAAGGTTATACTCTTTGCGCACTTTGGTCATGTTTGCTAAAGTCACAGCTGACTGGTTTGTCTACAATCTGTAAACCCCCTCCCCCCCAAATAAATGGTGCAAAAATTCAAATTCATTGCAGCCTGGGTCAATTCCTCTGTTTTCTTAACACCTGACATGCAAACTCTCTGTGGATGATCATTAACCAGCTTCATCATTTGCACCTTCTTAGAATGGTCATGACACAAGGCATATATGTGGGAGTATTAAACCCATAGTTGGAATATAGCCTTACAGCATTATAATATGTTTAGAAACTCTGTTAGTAATAGTGGTGTGTCTTAGGTACACTTAATGAAGACCTGCAGGTTTTTGCTGTTGTCTCCAAAAGAAGAAGAAACTTGTTGTGCAACACTTTCTAGGGTAGACTCAGCTACCATTACGGAAAACACAATATGTCTCTCAAGTTAGCCCACCCTTAAACTCATCAGTTATGGATAGTTAATAAAACACAAAACACAAACAAACTAAGATAAAAAAACAACAAAAGCAAGGGTTCACACCAAAACACTTCTTTATAAAACAAATAAAAGTTAGCACTTTCGTAGACAATCAATATGCCCTAAACCAAATTCAGCAAACCGCATAGATATGTGCCACCCCAGGTCCACTGGGCTATAGACAGACAGATTCTCTGAATAACATTCTACCTTACCCCAAGTCAGAGGGTAGATACTTAACCCTATTATACTCTGACTGGTGGTATGTCACTGTAGTAAGGGAAGAATCACAGGGTACACTATGTAGCAAAGTGGGAGAAGAGTCAGAGAGCATCCTAAGAGGCAAGGTGATAGGGCAGCTACAGGTTTTTATGAGCAGTAGGTGGTTGACAAACCACTGACTGCACCAGAAAATTGTACAGGAAGGGATCACAAGACAAGCTGCATAAAAAGGTGGCAGTGGAATTGCACGATATCCAGAAACATATAGAGGGAGGCAAATCCCTGAATGCTGTGGGCAGCAGGCCGGATGAACGCAAGGCACCCTGGGTACTAGGGTATGATGGGAGTTGAAGTACAGTCACTGAAGTAAGGTGGGAGAAGAACCTATAGGTATGGCAGCTATCATGGAAGGAAAGGATTCACAGGGCACAATGAGCAGCAGGAGGGTTGTGAAAGTACTGTGAAAGTACAGAGTGCTCATCTCAGTATCATGAAAAAGAAGGCACTAAGTAATACAGGTAGCAGGATTAGGAAAGCAATCACAAGGAATATAAAACACATCAGATGTTAGGTCTGCTATACAGAGCCAATCAATACCTGACTTAAAGCAGGTAGATAACATTAGTATTCACCTACCTGCAGCCTACACTTCTGTATACTTCTCCTATTTTCACCAACTTCAAGGCTATCCTGATGATTAAACTAGAGAAATGCCAGAACAAAATAGTCAACTTTGCTTCCAACAAGCCATACTCCAGTACTCCACGCTACACTGTGGTGAACTACCTCACCTCTTCACCTACTTGCAACTTCAATTTGCACAAAGATTAGTCTTTCACTGTGAATATTGCCCCACCCTAAGCAGTATGCTACAACTCCAATCCACCAATAGAGCTCTGTGCTCCACTGACACACATCTCAAGTAATACAGCTAACAACAAAGCAGGAAATGTTGTCTACACCAACTGTATTACAAAATTCTGGAACTTAGTTCCCCCTCCAATCAGACTCCTCAACAATGCACATATCCCCTAAGTTAAATTAAAACTGTTCCTGCTTGACTCCTGCATATGAGCCTGCTATTTCCCAGTCTAAATTATTCCTAAACTACCTGTCCCATGTACACATACCTCAGTTAACTTTTCTGCTCTCCTATTTTTACTGTCTTCTACTCTTCTTGTGACAACATACATACAATTATATCTGACCTAATGTACTATACTTAGCTGTTCCCAATGCTGATTATGTTGCTGCTAAATATAATTGTTTATTTTATACTTATCTTTAATCATCATCATGTTGTATGTAATGCCACTAATGATACCTGAGCATTCTGTAGCTTGTGTAAATTATACTACAATAAATAGTTCTCATGCAGCTTTATACATAATGCCGCTAAATGTTACCCGAGTGTTGATCAATATGCATGTGTATATACCTTTAAGAAGCTATCCAAGGACTTGCACTAGAGTATAAATACTGAGCACGTGCACGTGTGAGCCTGACTGACATTTTGTAGTTAGCTGTTGAGATGTGAACATGTATGTATGTAAGATCTGTTTGTTTGTTCGTTCGTTCGTATTTAATGATGCTGTTATCCATCCTGATGTGTTTGTATATATTAAAGCATCCGGACGAAACCCCAAGCCTTCTTATTATAAGTAACAAAGACGAACGAGCGACAAATATGGTGTCAGAAGCAGCATGTCTAAGAGGACATGGTACTAGAAGTGACATATCTATAAGGGCCTGAAGTCAAGAGCTGCATACCAAAGGGGCATGAAGTTTAAAATGCTTGGCGAAAATGATTTAATGCACTTATCCAGATGCTGGTGGAACATACAGTAGTGGACCATTCCAAAACTGTGCATACTTTGTAAAACAGGTCAGAAAGGAATTTCAGGTATAAATCTTCCTCAGCCCTATTTCTTTTCACATAATATGAAACAAGGCATACAGAATGCTCTAAATAATTTTCACATAAACAAATATGCACCATACTCTTTATGTTGATGGTATGTCAGTGTTTCATGAAATGGTCAATGCAGTTGATTTAAGGCCGAAGAATGAAGTATGTTGTTGTGTCTTTTGGCTTTTCCTGGTTAGGGGTCGCCATAGCGGAACTCCAGTCTGCTAATGATTGGCAGTAGATTTTTACGTGCCGAGTTGCCAGCCCTGTCGCACAACCTTCAACGAAGGTATGCCCATTCACACGTCTCCACACAGAAGATGCTTTAACTGAGAATCGAATAGGACAATGCCTTACTTTGAGGCGACAACGCTACTGCAGCACCACCACCGCAGTATGGCAAACCCACAGAGCTGAAAGTTGACACAGGTTTTAAGTACAATGTTATGTCTGCAGAAACATTTGCTAGAGTATGTAAAGGTGAAAGGCTTGATTTGGCAAGGTGTACGAAACTTGTTGCTTATGGAGGTGAAGAAATTCAAACCGATGACTCAGTACTGCTTTCATTTTACTTCCAGCAGAGTAGAAGAAGCTACAACTTATTATTTTATGTGGTCAAGAGGCACGTTCAGACATTATTAGGGCAAAAAGACAGTTTGAAAATGGGACTGTCTTCATTTAATAAGGAAGTCCACCAAGTTAGCTTGAAAGACCACTACTCTAATTTTCCCCAACACATTTTTTCTACTTGTGCCAATCTTTTCCAAGACAAACTAGGCAAACGTCCAGTTATGTACTCCATGAAGTTAGACCCAGAGTTCAGTCCACTTATCAGGCCAGCATATAAAATTCCAATAGCCATGCAGGCAGAATCAAAGCCAAGACAGACAAAATGTTGTGACAAGGTGTAATTTGTCCAGTGGAAACTCCAACTGAATGGATATCTTCCATGGTAGTAGCTCATAAGAAATGCCCAGACGACATCAGAATATGTATTGACCCATGATATTTGAATAAAGCACTAAAAATACTTCATCATCCAATGCACACAATCAAAGAAGTCGCAGCCTCGATGCCAAATGCCACTATTTTTTCTGTCTTAGATGCAAAGAGTTAATTTTGACAAATTCAGCTTGACAAAAATTCCTCTTTCTTCACTACTTTTAGTACTCTATTTGTCAGGTACAGATTTCTGAGAATGCCATTTGGGATAAATTCTGCAAGTGAAGTCTTTCAGTGTGCAATGGAGCAAATTTTTTCTGGGTATCCTTGTGCTATTATAGTCAATGACATACTAGGAGGAGGTCATGGTGAAGCTGAATATGACAGAAACCTCAGAAAAGTTCTAGAAAGGGCACGTCAAGTGAATCTTAAGCTCAATCCACACAAATGCAAATTTAGACTATGAGAAGTCACTTACATTGATCATTTATTCATGAGTACAGGCCTACGACCAGACCCTTCAATACAATCAGCCATTCTTGAGATGCCAGCTCCAGACATTATTCAAGCCCTGCAATGTTTTCTTGGCATGGTCAACTACCTAGGCAAGTTCATTCTAGACTTGAGGAAACTATCAGCACCAGTCAGAGAGCTGACACAAAGATGCATCCTGGTTTTGGTCAGAGCAACACCAAAGAGCATTTGATGTCCTGAAACAGAGAATTGCCAGCCCGCCAACACTCAAGCACTATGATGCTCACAAGCCAGTTAAACTTTCCTGTGATGCTTTGAAATTTGGACTTGGTGCAGTCATTTTACAAGAGGATCAACCTGTTACCTATGCATCGAGAACCCTTACCCAAACTGAACAACAGTACAACCAGATTGAGAAAGAGCTTTTGGAAATTGTGTTTGCATGTTAGAAGCTCCATGATTATGTTTATGGTAGACCTATCCAGATCAAAACAGACCACCAACCATTAGTCACTATACTGAGATAGCCAAAGCATTCTGCTCCAGCCAGACTGAAACGTATGATGCTGAGATTGCAAAAGTACAATTTCAATCTTGTCTACAAGAAAGGCAAACTTCTTTATCTTGGTGATACATTATCCAGATCACCCAGAAATAGCACCGAACACAATTACAATCAAGGTTTTCAATTGTTTGATGATTTTGAAGTTATGGAAGTGAGAAATTTTTCTTCCATATGTCTTGATGAGCTGAGAGATCACAAAGTCACAGATCCAGTTTTACAAAGGCTCAACCACTTTATCAATCAAAGATGGCCATCAAGGCAATCTAGTTTACCTCAAGAAGTGCAATCTTATTTCCTATACAGAGATGAGACTTTGTCTGATAAAGGTATCATAATGAAAGGTCAGAAATAATTGTTCCAAAATCCTTGCAGCCTGAGTACATCATTGTCTTGCATCATGGTCACCCAGAAACAGGACCTACCAAAAAGAAGGGAGAGAGAGATAGCATTTTGGCCTTTTATGTCACAACACATTGAGAGAGCAGTTTCTTCTTGTTCAGTATATAATAGTACAAAGCCTCATCAAGAAAAAGAACCACTTCAACTTAAACATATTCTGGAACTACCTTGATTGACAGTAGCCACTGATATCTTTAAGTGGAATGGTCAACATTATTTGGTGTTAATAGACTCTTACTTCAATTGGTTTGAGACTGACTTACTTCCTAACCCAGCATTTAGTACTGTCATTATAGGTTCATAGGTTGGTACTAGGCTGTTGGCCCTAGGGCCTATACAAGCCTAGCCAAACAATTTCCCGGATATTTCTTCTCACAGTATTTACTTCCCTGGACCTCTGTCTAGCAGGGTGACTGATGTGATCCCTGGGGTGAATTTCCTATCTCCCATCCAATCGTCAAGGTTCCTTTTGAAGAGGGCCAAAGAGGCGCTCTTCTTGACATGTATGGGCAGTCTGTTCCAGAGTATGGAGAGTCTCTGGGTCAGGAACCTATCCCTTCAGCATGTTTTATTCATTGTGATGACAAGGTTTAGATCCCTGGAGTGTGTGGCTCTGAGGGATTGGGATTTCTTTAAGTGTAGCATGTCCAACAGCTCAGGGTTTGACATGGCCTTGTATGTTAAGCAGAGATCGCTTCTGAGTAGATGATATGCCATAGAGTCTAGCTGGAGTTTTTTTAGAAGGTCAGCACAGGGCATTTGCTTTAGGCCTGTGATTCTTTTAGTGAGGTATTTCCGCTGCCTTTCCAGCTGCTGCAGATGTCTGTGAGGTACATACCAAATGGGGCATTGTACTCTATAATGGGTCTAATGAGGGATGTGTACAGTGGGACAATGACCACCTTTTTTCTGGATGAAAATCCCTTAGTGATGAGGTGTGCCACATAGAAGGATTTCCTGACTGTTGTGGTGATGTGGTTATTGAAGGTGAGACCACTGTCCACCTGTGTCCCTAAGTCTCTCATCACACTTTCGGTGTTTAGTGTACTGCCACCTATGTGGTAATTCATGGGTACATGTTTTTTTCCCAAAGGGGATAACTATACATTTCTTGGCATTAAGCTTGAGCCCATGGCTCTGGCAGCAAGCATCTGTTCTGTTACTAAGATGAAGCATCATTTTGCAATACATAGTAGTCTACACAAAGTTATTTCTGACAATGCCACGCAGTTTACAAGCTAACAGTTCAAAAGATTTGTTGAAGAATGGGACTTTAATCATGTCACAAGCAGACCAGAGTATCCACAGTCAAATGGTTTGGTAGAACACGAAGTGCGAAGTGCAAAACAGTTACTTGAGAAGTCAAACAAGATAATACTGATGTTCTCTTGAATCTCTTACATATCAATAATGTTCCTGGAGATAAACATCTTGGTTCACCTGCTCAGAGACTTCTGTCGAGACAAACCAGAACCTCATTACCAATCAGTAGTCAGTTGCTGGTTCCATGTGTTCCAATTCCAGAGGAAGTTCCAGAGGACATTCCTGTTCCTATGATGAATTCAGAAGTTCCTGATATGAGTTGTGCATTGCAGACTGTCCCTGCTGCTAAATTTAGCTCTGTTATGTTACGAGATAAGGCCGAATCTCTAAACCCTGTAGCAGATATGAAGCAACTTGAACATGAACATTGTATTTTGTTTCTAATGTACATAGTAATGCATGCTTGTCAATGATACTCTTTTGCATGAAGGGCAATCTTTTAAGAGGGAGGATGCAGATCAATATGCATGTGTATAGCCAAGGGCTTGCACTAGAATATAAATACTGAGCACGTGTGAGAATGACTGCCATTTTGCAGTTAGCTGTTGAGATGTGAACATGTATGTATGTAAGGTCTGTTTGTTAAGTTAGTTCGTTCATATTTAATGATGCTGCTATCCATCCTGATGTGTTTGTATATATTAAAGCATCTGAATGAAATCCCAAGCCTTCTTGTTATAAGTAACAAAGACGAACGAGCGACACCGAGTATTTTGTATGCTGTATATGTCCTACTTTTATTACTTCTTATGGAGCTTTTCTCCCCTTATTTTCTGTCAGTTTTCTTGTAGAAAGAGCTAATCATATCCTCCTATATGCTGTTGTTAGCCTTCCTATCTAGTTTGACTCTTATAAGCTTATGTCAGTTTTCTTTTACAAAGAGCCCAATCGGACTTTCGTGGTAAACAAATAGAATAAATAAACAAAAATAAATAAAACAGTACGTATATTTCATATACCAAACTAGCACTCAGGGCAAACTTGGGTTATAACCTGGGAATGAACCATGGAATACCATCGGCATCTGGGGAATATTAAAAGGATGACTATATACCTTGACTACAGTGTGTGTGTGTGTGTGTGTGTGTGTGTGTGTGTGTGTGTGTGTGTGTGTGTGTGTTGGATACCAGGAGAAGTAAGGTGAGTAGACGGAAGACTGCTGGATACTCTAAAAAGTAGGTGCATGGATGAGAAACTGCACACTATCTCTAGCAGCTGTTTGTGTACTGAACCGCAGGACACCATGGGACGTCAAGTACCTTGAAAATCCTTAAGTAGTCTGCTTAGTGGGGCTAGGTAGAAAATGCCTGTAAGATTTAATTTTTCATTGTTTGTACTGGTCCTCATATTTTGCACAGGGCAGTGAGTGACATTCTAAGCTGATTTACATACCATTTAACTCTAGGCTGAACTTCACCATGACTGCACAAATGCTTAAATCAAGGTGGGGTTTATAAAAAGAGTCAGCAATCTGTCCTTAGCTGAACCCTCAGCATCTCTGAGCTGGCATTGCTTCTACTTTTAGCGTTACCATAGTAATCACCGTACTAATTGCTGTCAGTGCACTATATGCCTTATGGAGGGTTCAGCTCTCCTGAAAACCTACTTCAGAAACACTTTCTTGTAGAAATGACATGAATGATGAGATTAGGGGGACAGAAAGCAGAAACTGTTTACTGTCTGCTCTGATTGAAGTAAAGCTGTTATTTATGGCAGAGTCTTTTCTCCACAGTTGCTGTGCATTAGTCCTGCAGCAAATGAATGAACATTTCTAAAGCAGATGTAGCAGAATAAAAAATGGCCATTTCTCTGCCATTTTAATCTAGGGTTGTCTTTTTAGTTTTCCCTTCCCTCTGGCTAGTGTTACTTCCTCTAAACTCTGTGCATCTCACACTTCTACTACTGCAGGTTATAAACAATGCAGTCACTGTATGGTCAGCGAGCAATTACTGCATGGTCAATGAGTAGAAATAACTGCATGGTCAGTGAGCAACAGTCACTGCACGACCAATGTACAGTGGTTACTTCATGGTCACTGAGCAGCAATTACTGCATGGTCAGTGCACAGCAGTCACTGAACAGCTGAGCAGTGGTCACTGCATGGTCAATGAGCAGTGGTCACTGCACAGACAAAGACTAGTGGTCACTGTATGGTCAGTGAGCAACAGTCACGGCATTGTCAGTAAGCTAAAGTCACTGCATGGAAAGTGAGGAGCAGTCAGTGCATGGCCAGTTTGCAGCAGCAATGACTTCTTAATCAGATGAAATTACTCTTTGTTTTCACTGTCTCTCGCACTATTTCTGTCACTGTGGAGAAGGTGATGGGAGGAACATTAGGCATGTTAGAGATTGTTGTCTTCCTTTAACAGAAAGAGGAAGTGGAACAGAGTAACTTCCATTACTGTCAGTACAATGACCTGAATGTGTGGACTCTGGTGATGGTGCAGAGGCAGTCATAGGGTAAATAAAACAAGGTCATGCAGGGTCTCCTGCAATCACAGACACTCAGTATTTTAGTGCTAATAACACAAGAACCAAAACTTGAAAATAGCAGCATCAGCTTTTACCTGGAGGATGTCCCTTATTCTATGGAGTGTTGAAATAACAGGATAGGCAATGGAATCTTAACCTCATCTTTCCATATAGACAGACATAAGCTTATAAGAGTCAAGCAGGTAGGAAGGCCAATGACAGGCTATAGGAGGATATAATTAGCTCTTCGTAAAAGAAAACTGACAAAAAGTAATAAGTCTAACATTTTAATTGTGAAAAAATGCAGTTTCATGAATCCCTATATAATAAAAGTGCTTCTTCACTGTGCTAGCAGAAGGCCATAGATGCTGCAAAATGTGCAGCTGTCTCTCAGCCAGGACAGTGAAGTAATGCTTCCCTGCAGTACCTAATGCCACTATATCTATATAGTTTAATTTTTTGTTACACTTCTTTGAACACGTTAACCTTATTAGGTAGTGTCTATTCATGGGCAGACTCAGGGAAAAAGCTCCAAAGATACTAATGTATGTTTTTTATATGCAACATTCTTTTCAAACTTGTCTATGTAAAAGCAACACTTGGTGAAAACTACTTCATTCC
Organism: Protopterus annectens; assembly: GCF_019279795.1. Classification (NCBI taxonomy): domain Eukaryota; kingdom Metazoa; phylum Chordata; order Ceratodontiformes; family Protopteridae; genus Protopterus; species Protopterus annectens. Next base: position 299,062,143 of record NC_056739.1, read on the forward strand.
AGACTTTTACATTCATATGCATATAAACATGCTTAACAATACTATTAAAATAAAAGATCTTACAGGCTTTAATCAGTTACATACAGGCAGATTATGTAGGCATTGCTAAAGCAAATGCAAGCACCTTTTAGTGAAAATACTGCAACCGCACGTGTTTGTATATAAAGTTATAATATGCAAGTAGCCCACTACCCTGCAAAGAACCTTGAGGCTATGAATCTTCTATAAAGACACAGTAGTTATACACTAAATATTTGTTAATTTGTCTGCAAATTCATAGCAGATATTAAAAAGTAACCGAAGCCTCACCAGTGCTGACATAGCTGTGAAGTGTATCCCCGATTATTAGGACCTGACGAAGTGCTTCCACATAGACAAGTGAGAATAGTTTTTATTATTTGCAGAGAGCCATTAAAAAAAATATTAGTTTTCTTACCATCTAAGCTGCTGAGGAAGACTTCTCTGCTGTCTAGCATGTATATTCTGTAGATGTTCCAATCTCCCTGTTGACAGTCGGCATGGCTAGTGCATTGTGGCATACTGACTAAAATTGTCTTAGGGTGGTTATCAGTCAGTTAAGTTGGTTAAGTGTGCACAGCTATCCATGAAGAATAGTGTGTATGTGCAAGACTTCTGAAATTAACCACATGTCCTCTCCATGTCCTTCCATCCATACTTAATTACTGAACTGTGATGCTGTCTCATTGTTTATTTGGCCACAAATAGAATGCCAGATCTCTGTGCTCCTGACAGTTTATTTAGGAACATTGTTCTATACCAGTCAAAACTGCCATTCTGCAGTAGGGCCTAGAAAAAAGGGCTGCATGTGCACTTATTAATTTACCCTGTGCTCTAAACTAAATTCTTGCTCCAGTGCCACATTCCAGTTTACCAGCTATGTAGGATTTTTAAAAGGTCATGTCCTGATGTACTTGCACTGCAACGTGGGTTACTGTACCTCCTCCCTTAGAGATAGCTTTTCTGATGGAGATCATATTCAAAGATATAATCTCTGTTTACTGGCAGTGGTTTTGGCCTAAATATCTTTGCCTTCATGAGTGAAGCATTCATATTAGGGCCACAGTTACTTAGTTAATTTCTAAGACAGGCGAGTTCTTTTTTGTGGTTTCTAGGTACCTGCCATGAGGAAGCGGTACTGGCAGAGAGGAGTGGTGCCATCTGCATAGTGAATAATATTTGGTTGATTGCATTGTTCCTATAATCCTTTTGCAAATAAAGAATTAAGTGACACATATCTGAAATAATATACAGGAAGAAGGTACGGGCTTTACATTTCACCCGCTCTGCCTCTGGATAAACACATTAAGTAGTAGTACAGAGTCATGGATACCTGTTTCCTCTTTAGTTAGGATAGTACAAGTAAGGCCTGAGAGGACAATGTCCATGCTATTCCCTTTACTAAAACTGTGCAGGATGTTGAGACTGTAAAGAATATTCTCACAGAGAGTTTGTGATTTACTTACGTGCCTCCTTTTTACCTATCCTGACCAATGGAATAAGCTGTACTTTGTTATTTTTCTGTCTTTATTTTTGGGTCTCTGACTAGAGTGGCTCACTTTTCAGACTTCAATAATGTTTTTTTCTGTAAGCTTTATATTAAAAGTTCAAAAAAGACCGGAGCTGTGATATGCTCTTGCAGGAACTTAGAATTGCACCTCTGAATTTTGATTGGTCTTTTCTGTGCTGTGACACTAACTTACTCAATGTACTGTGTAGATTACTGTTTTGAAATGAAGGAGACAATCAGTTCTGGTTTGGGGGTGCCTTGGCTTTTGTATTCATAGTGAGATTCATTGCTAGCAATGTAGTTAAAATATTTACTATACAACTTAACCAGCAGTTGTGGATTAGTGCCAGGAAAAAGAAGTAAGTGGGTTTCTAGGGATTTTATTTATTTACTTTTTTTAACTTGCTGATCACAGAACAAAACACCTTAGGATTGCCTAATGTTATTATTAGATGACTATCAAAATATTTTTATTTGATTTTTTGCCGTTCGTCATAAGAGAGGTGAACTCATTACTTATAACATCGCACTTTAAATGATCCCATTTAGAAAATGTCTTGTTATAGGCCCTTCAGGCCTTCTCTTTGTCACTGATAGCAACTTTCATGCTTCGGGTTAAGTGTTGCGGTGCATTTATTTAAGCTTTGCACTTTCTTCTGGACTGCATATATTCAAAATATTCAGAAATTGGTCAGTGTAGCACCAACTAACTTCATCAGCTAAAGGGATTCGTTAGTAAGGATGTCCAATGTGCCTGCTCTATCCAGTTTATGCACATTTTTTGCTATTTCTTGAGTTGCAAAACCAGAGACAAAATGTTTCATTTGTTAAAGAGCTGGAAAGTATTTAGTAAGGTAGGTACCATACTAGCAACTGTAATGTTATGGGTTGATCCAGTGAGGATTGAATCAATTTAGCTACTAATGAGCCAAGCTTTTCCATTTATTTATTTGTTTACTTATATTTATTTACTGAGTGTTGATGGAGAAGTACAGAGAAGGTCAGAAGGAGTTACATTGTGTCTTTGTGGACTTAGAGAAAGCATATGACAGGGTGCCTAGAGAGGAGTTGTGGTATTGTATGAGGACGTCGGAAGTATCAGAGAAGTATGTAAGAGTGATACAGGATATGTACAAGGGTAGTGTGACAGCGGTGAGGTCTGTGGTGGGAGTGACAGATGCGTTTAAGGTGGAGGTGGGATTACATCAAGGATCAGCTCTGAGCCCTTTCTTATTTGCAATGGTGATGCACAGGTTGACAGACGAGATCAGACAGGAGTCCCCGTGGATTATGATATTTGCAGGTGACATTGTGATCTGTAGTGAGAGTAGGGAACAGGTGGAGGAGACCCTGGAGAGGTGGAGATATGCTCTAGAGAGAAGAGGAATGAAGGTCAGCAGAACTAAGACAGAATATATGCGTGTGAATGAGAGGGAGGATAGAGGAATGGTGAGGATGCAGGGAGTAGAGGTGGCGAAGGTGGATGAGTTTAAGTACTTGGGATCAACAGTTCAGAGTAATGGTGAGTGTGGAAGAAAAGTGAAGAAGAGAGTACAGGCAGGATGGAGTGGGTGGAGAAGAGTGTCAGGAGTGATTTGTGACAGATGAGTACCAGTAAGAGTGAAAGGGAAGGTCTACAAGAGGGTAGTGAGACCGGCTATGTTATATGGCTTGGAGACAGTGGCACTGACAAAAAGGCAGGAATCAGAGCTTGACGTGGCAGAGTTGAAGATGTTAAGATTTGCACTAGGTGTGACGAGGATGGACAGGATTAGGAATAAGTATATTAGAGGGTCAGCCCAGGTTGGAAGGTTTGGAGACAAAGCCAGAGAGGCAAGATTACGTTGGTCTGGACATGTGCTGAGGAGGGATGCAGAGTATATTGGGAAAAAAATGCTAAAGATGAAGCTGCCAGGTAACAGGAAAAGAGGAAGGCCTAAGATAAGGTTTATGGATGTGGTGAGAGAGGACATGCAGGTGGTTGGTGTGACAGAGCACGATGCAGAGGACAGGAAGAAATGGAAACAGTTGATCCACTGTGGCAACCCCTAACAGGAGTATCTGAAAGAAGAAGAAGAAGATATTTATTTACTGTGGTGTAACACTGATCAGACATGACCAACTGCAGACACATTCTGGGTTGTAAGAACATTGCAACACACTACAATTACTATAACACACATAGAACGTACAATACAAATTCAAGATAACTAATGGTACAACAATAGGTTCTCATGCATTCTACATAAATTCACTATGATAGCAGTCTATTTTATCAAAAAGGTGTGGTATATGATCAGAGATGGAGCAAGTTGCTGACTTGAGCAATAGAAAGAGAACAACAGATAATATCAGGGACGAGTTTACACTGGATGTTAGAGTATTCTGACATTTCAAATATGTGTTTAGGTAGGGGCTGGCGTAGCTTGGGGGATAAGGCTGAGAAGTTGTGGTTATTGTAATGAACTTTAGAAATGGATGTTTGGAGTGTAGCTTCTGAGGTTACAGTGTAAGGTGGTTATGATCAGTTTCATGGTGAGTGGTGACAGGATGTACTGGTTAAGCTATCTGAAGATAACAGAGCCTAAGAGAAAGCTTGATTTACCTTCTACAGATATTTTTGATAGGGTAAGACAGTGATGTTCCATAGGTGGAGAGTTGGTAATGACTTGGCAGATTTTGTTACAGAGCAATTGAAGTATTGATGTATTTTTTTGTGTCTGTGGTAAAAAGTAGTGAGAAAGTAGGACTGCTTTACCAGTGACAGCTCTGGCATGGTGAACAGAGAACTTGGGATACTGAACCTGATCAGAGATGGGTAATGCTTTAGGGCATGTTGCTAGTCTTTTTTTAGTGCAGGCGCCCATAGTTTTTCTGTGATTCGGTAAGAGTGTCTCAGCTGTGAACCAAATGCTTACATGAAGGAGGTCTAATTGTAGTTGCTTTTGTATGCCTAGGTGATTTGGACTAGATCCATAAATCACCTTGTGAGCAGCGTATAGTAGGATTTGAAAATGATAGCTATCAAGTGGTTTACGAAAATGGAGAAGAATAGTAGGGACAATATAGAGCTTTGGGGGACAAAAGAGTATGTCTGGGCAGCCTGAGAGAGAGAAAGAGTCGATTTTTAATTAGAAGGTTCTGTAGGTGTGAAAATATCGGAACTATTATGTGGCTTATGGATTAATTCCAAAGTCCTGTAGGTGAGTTAGTAGGGTGGAGTGGCCCACCATGTCAAAGGGCCAAGATAAATTATTGAAGACTGCAACTGTTAGGTGTCCTTTATTCATAGTGCAGAGAATGTGATCAGTTAGGATCCAGAGACCTGTCAGAGGACTTGTCCCAGGACAGGATCTAAGCTGTTTATTATTGAGTTACTGATATTTCTGGTGATAAATGACAAGTTGATCACTAATAAGGTTTTCTAGGATTTTTGCCTAGTGTGGGCAGTATTGAGAGTGGTCGGAAATGATTGATGCTGGCTGGTTTTGTAATTCCTGGCAGTGGTCTGATGTAGGCAGATTTCCAGATAAAGGGCATCTTGTTTGTTGTTTGGCAAGCATTCTACATGTGGGCTAGAGGAATGAGTCTGAGTTCTCAGCCACTGTATATGAACCATGGAGAAAGATGGTCTGTGCCAGTAAAAGACTCAAGTTGCATTTGCTTCAGTAAGGGGACAATCTGTTTAGCTGTTATTCTGCTGAAGTAAAAGGGTGGTGTGTGTTCTGGGGGTGGGGGTTCTGTGTAGAGGGGTGAAGTGTTTTGGTGGAGGTAAGGATAGGTTGGAGAATTCACTGGGGAAGTCAGATGGAGAGAGAGAGAGAGACAGAGAGAGGGAGAGAGAGAGAGAGAGAGAGAATTGTGGATTGGCAAGGTATGTAGCCCTGGATTGAAGTTTCTTTTTATTTTTTTTTTGGGGGGGGGGGGGCATCTTACCTGTTATGTAAAATTGTGTAATTCTTCCAGAATTTCTTGGGTGAGTGTAGGATGGAAGTTTGCCTGGACGACTTGTATATAGCTTTATGCCTTTGGATTATCCAAGTAGTGATCTTAGAATGATGAAATGTTGGTAAGTTTCATTTACAGCTTTGTTGGGCTTCATTACAAAGCTGCAACAGTGTTTTAAGTTCTTTGGTTAGCTAGTGTGCATTAGTTTGTCTGAAGTAAGGGTTCTGAAAGGAGAGAAGTTATGTAAGTTGTATGGTAGCTGTGTTTGCATCTGTAAGACTGAGTATGTGAGACCAGTCTATACTTGGCAGGTGAGAACAGATTTTGGAGAGGTTGTTTTGGTAGGCGAGGACATTGTTTGGAAGGGTTATTTTGGTGTAAATGATATCAACTTTGGATATTTTTATTTTGTGGTATGGATTTGATATTTTGAATGTGGAAATTCACAGGGTAGTGATGAATGAAGGGAAGGGGGGTGTACAATAATGAAACCGATATTAGCTGGGTGTAACATGATGATGAGGTCAATAAGAGTGTGGTGGTCAGTTTTATATCTGGGTCTGGTACATCTTGGGAGGTAGTACCCAGATATTTTAGGTTGGAATTATTGAGTATAATGTGCTAGTTTTCTGATATGCTAACTGTAATGTTTTGTATTACAGTTTGGAGTTTGACTAAAGAGGATGATGGTGGGAGGTATGCTATGGCTAGATACTAGTGGTCATTGGACTTTAAGGTAGTTTGGCTAGCAGCCAGTTAGGTTCATAGTTTGAGGTAGTATTAGCCTGGGTCACTATAGAGACATTAAGGATAGATTTGTACAGGAGAATTACCCCTCCACCTGCCCTGTTACATGGGTGGATATCAAATATGTATTTGCATTTTATAAGAAATGGTGAAAGTGTGAATTTTCATTTTTAACCAGGATTCTGTGATTACGATTATGTTTGGCCTGTGATTGTGAGAAAGGCACTGATTTGGTCTAACTTGTTTCCAATACTTTTGGTATTAAGTAGAGTGTTGATTTGGTATGGTAGGTGACGGAAGAATGGCTGGAGTGGACATTTTACACTGTTAGTGAGATTATTAAGAAGGTGAACATATTGAAGCGAACTAGTGGGAATCTTAATCAGAATAAAAGTTTTGACTATGGCTGGGTTCCAGCTGCTGTTCTTATTGTGGAGGAAAATAAATAGGCTAATTAGGAGAATATTCAAGTGAGATATAGGTTTCATTGATGTTGGCTAGTTCTCTTATGGCTGGGTTGGAGATAAGTCAGTTGATTTGGAAGTACATATTTTTGAGGGGGAAGGAGAAACATTGTATTTTTGGTGCTTGAAAGTGGAAATGGAAAAGGTTTGGATGTTAGTGTTTATGTGTTGGCCTTTAAGTGAGAGGTGTTACATGGGTATTAGTGGGTATGTCAGGGAGTGTTTCAACTGCAGTGTTTGGTGGGGGTGGCTAGGAAATTACGAGTGTTTGGGGGGGGGTGAAGTAGATAGCTACTGTACTAGTGTAACCAATCTTTCTACACATGTATAAAATGACAAGTGTCTCAAAAATTCAAGGCCAGGACTTTGAAACAGGCTTGGCCACAAGCAGTGAGGCTGCAGTAAAAAGGGCATGTTACTGTGATAATACGAAAATGAAGCAATTCACACCAAAGCAACACTTCCACTGTACGAAGAACCAGACCGTTGGAGAAAAGTTAGAATGGAACAGACTTTATTGCTCTTGTCTTAAAATAACATTAAAAAGTTCGCTATTCAGCGTAAATCATTCATTAAACCAGAAAAACAATTAGAATCAAGCGCTTTCGCTTGGTCTCAATACCAAGCTTTATCAAGATGAAATATGTGCTGAATGGAGCTGTTAATATAGTGCTCATTTACCACCATGTGACAACAGTAATAATTAAACTTTAAAGCTATACTGTCATTGACTAACCTAACTACACTTCACTTGCAACATTGTACCATTACCATACAATACATTGATGTTCATATAAATAAATAAAATATAGGAAATCGTATTGACCTTATTAAAATGTTAAAATACATTGGATCCATATTCTTCTATCCTACAATAGAATGAATTCACTTTATGTTCTTTACCCTAATATTTAATTATATCCTACCCATATCTATTAAAACTAGCATGTATATAAATATATAAAAATATTGAGATATATATAAAATATATATAAATTTTATGATGTATAAATATATAAATAATTAAATAAGCAAAGTTTATACAAAATATTCTTAATAAAACATATGGTAAGAATTTTCTTAAAAATTTTAAATATTTTATATGTAAACTACTCCCTAAAATACTTGTTAAAAACCAATGTATTACAAAAAATGATATACATATTATCCCATATTGTATTACATTAATGTAACTAAACAAATGGCATACTGATCAAATAATTGACAATTTCTGTAAACAATACATTGAATTACTTATGAAATCACAGTCTGGTGAATCTGAATGATAATATAAACATAAAAAGTGTCCTTAAATTAAGAATGGCCAGACTGTGATTTCATAAGTAATTCAATGTATTGTTTACAGAAATTGTCAATTGTTTGATCAGTATGCCATTTGTTTAGTTACATTAATGTAATACAATATGGGATAATATGTATATCATTTTTTGTAATACATTGGTTTTTAACAAGTATTTTAGGGAGTAGTTTACATATAAAATATTTAAAATTTTTAAGAAAATTCTTACCATATGTTTTATTAAGAATATTTTGTATAAACTTTGTTTATTTAATTATTTATATATTTATACATCATAAAATGTATATATATTTATATATATCTCAATATTTTTATATATTTATATACATACTAGTTTTAATAGATATGGGTAGGATATAATTAAATATTAGGGTAAAGAACATAAAGTGAATTCATTCTATTGTAGGATACAAGAATATGGATCCAATGTATTTTAACATTTTAATAAGGTCAATACGATTTCCTATATTTTATTTATTTATATGAACATCAGTGTATTGTATGGTAATGGTACAATGTTGCAAGTGAAGTGTAGTTAGGTTAGTCAATGACAGTATAGCTTTAAAGTTTAATTATTACTGTTGTCACATGGTGGTAAATGAGCCCTATATTAACAGCTCCATTCAGCACATATTTCATCTTGATAAAGCTTGGTATTGAGACCAAGCGAAAGCGCTTGATTCTAATTGTTTTTCTGGTTTAATGAATGATTTACGCTGAATAGCGAACTTTTTAATGCCATTTTAAGACAAGAGCAATAAAGTCTGTTCCATTCTAATGTTTCTCCAGTGGTCTGGTTCTTCGTACAGTGGACATGTTACTGTGATCACAGAAACCAACAATTCAGATACATATTAGCCACAAAGCAGAAAAAAATTATGATCAGATAATATGCATGTCTCTGAATTGCTCTGTGATTACTGCAGGCATTAATACATCCTTTTCTGCAGCCCTTGCAGTAATCACCATTGGTGGACAATGCATCATATCAGCATAGGCACCCCCTTCATTCATTCCCCCACATCCAAAGATAGACACATAGACAGAGAGCACCATACCCCTTACCTTTAAAAGAGTGGTCCTGATGTTATATTCTATATTTGCCCATCCCTTGTAGATCATGAACGATCGCAGTCAGTCAGGAATAGCATACATTAGAATTTCATTCATAGGTTCATAGGTTCATAGGTAGGTACTAGGCTATCGGCCCAAGGGCCTACGTAAGCCTAGCCAACAAGGTTCCTTGGCTTATGCCACCCAAGAAAGTTATTTTCCTGTGCCACTGTTGAGCAGAGACACAGAAGTGATCCCCGGGGTGTATTTCCTATTTCCCATTCACTCATCAAGATTTTTCTTGAAGAGTGCTAATGAAGAACTTTGCTTGACATAGATGGGTAGCCTGTTGCAGAGTATGGGAAGTCTCTGGGACAGGAATCTATCCCTCCAGCATGTCCTGTTTATTGTGGTGACAAGGTTTAGGCCCCTAGAGCGTGTAGCTCGGAGGGATTGGGATTTCATTAGGTGTAGCATGTCCAACAGCTCTGGGTTTGACATACCTTTATATGTTAGGCAGAGATCACCTCGGAGTAGGTGATATGCTATAGAGTAAAGCTGGAGTTTTTTGAGGCGGTCAGTGTAGGGCATTTGTTTGAGGCCAGTAATCCTCTTTGTGAGGTACTTCTGTGGTCTTTCCAGCTGCTGCAGATGTCTTATGAGGTACATTCCAAAAGGGGCATTGTACTCTATAATGGGTCTAATGTGTTGAGTAAAGGGGAACAATGACCTCTTTTTTCCTGGATGAGAACCCTTTTATGATGAGGTGTGCCACGTAGAAGGACTTCCTGACTACTGTGGCGATGTGACTATCAAAGGAGAGACTACTGTCCACCTGGGTCCCAAGGTCTCTTATCACGCATTCATTGTTAAGTAGATTGCTGCCTATGTGGTAGTTCATGGGTACAGAGTTTTTACCAAAGGGGATGACACTGCACTTTTTGGCATTGAGCTTGAGGCCATGGCTCTGACACCAGGCATCTGTCTCAGCGAGGCCCTTCTGTAGGATGTCCACATCATTTGAGGACTTGACTATGGCTCCTAGTTAGCAGTCATCTGTGAACTTCATTAGCCAAAGACCTTCTGTGTTAGCCTGTACTTCAGAGCAGTAGATACCAAACAGGAGAGGACCCAGGACTGAACCCTGTGGTACTCCACTTGTCACTGCTTTGAGGTCAGATTTGGAGTCTGCAACTTTTACAGTGTGGGTTCTGTCAGTGAGCCAGTTGGCAACCCATCTTGTGATGTAGGGATTTATACCTAGTTTAGTGAGTTTAGCTATAATTCCAGAATGGGGGATGGTGTTGAAAGCCTTGGCTAGGTCAAGATAGGATGTGTGAACCACCTTACCCTCATCTACGGCTTTGGTGACTGCCTCAAGGAAGTCGATCAGGTTCAGGAGGCATGATCTGCCTTTCACAAACCTGAACTGTGTGGGATCCAGAGTTTGAAGGTTACCAATGTCTTTGTTTATGAGTTCTATGATGATACGTTCCATGGCCTTGTAGACCCTGCTCATCAGGCTAATAGGTCGATAGTTCCTGGGATCAGTGGTGGCTCCCCCTTTGTGCAGTGGGATAACTGTTGCTGTGCGCCATTCAGTGGGAACAAAGCCTGATGCGAGGCTATTATTGAACATGATGCTTAAGTGGGGAGGCAGTTCGTTCTGAAGTTTGTGTAAAACGCAGCCTGGTATGTTGTCCGGTCCCATGGATGTTGTGTTTTTGGCTTTAGAGAGTGCAGTTTTTACCTGCGTAGTTGTGATTACAGGGACTCTGCATTCTTCCTGCATAGATTTGGGCCCTTTATGGGGTGAAAAGGGGGGAAAGTTAGCACTGAATCTATCTGCCAGGATGTTGGCAATATCAGTTGGTTTTGCAATTTTCTTGCCTTTGTGCTGTAACTCAGAGCAGATCTGGGTGTTGCCATCGAGATTCTTGACATAGCTATAGAATGCTTTGTGGTTGTCCTTGGAATTAGTGGCGATTTTGATTTCATAGCTAGCTTTGGAGGATCTTATAAGGGATCTCAGCTTCTTACTGAGGCTGACCAGGGAGCTCTTCCATTCATGAGATTTTACTCTCTTTTGCAACAGTTTCTTCCTTCTGCTGTATATTTTGTTTATGGCAGGGGACCACCAGATTGGCTTCCTTTTTTTTGGAGGATAGCATCTTGGTTCTGTTTGGGATAGCATGATCCATGCACTCGTGTAAGTGCTTATAGAGTGCATTTGTGTCTGATTCAGCAGTTGTAACTGTATTGTCCATCTACATGGGTGTCATGAAGTTCACCACTTCTGTCTTAAGAAGCATGAAGTTGGCTTTGGAGAAATTTTTTACTGTGGTTTCCTTAATGGGGGGGGGGGGGATGTGGATATCAAGGATGATTAGTTTATGGTCGGATCGGACCAACGAGGAGTTGACTTCAGGTGTGGAACACTGGTCACTCATGTTGGTAATAACTAGGTCTAGGATATTGTTGCCCCTGGTGGGGGTGTGGATAAGGTGATCCAGGGCATTGGAGTTTATAAATTCCAAAAAGCGTTGAGCTAAGGAGTAGGTACACAAGTAGTTTTCCCAGTTAATGGTGGGGTAGCTGAATTTGCCCATTATTAGAGTGTTTGGTTGAACCCTAATATTTTCCAGTACATCAAGAAAAGAGGAGTGGGAATCCTGGGGCATGGTGGGGGATCTGTAGCAAGCTTCTTTTTCTTATTCTTCACTATATGCATCGCTATTAACTTTTTATCGGGATTAGTGTAATGTGGTGAAATGCTCCCTGGTGTCATCTAGAGCTCCTCTCCAGGCTTTGTCAAGAAGTCTTTAGAGTGGTGCCTGATCATTAACTGCCATCACAGTCAGTCAATAATGCTAGACATTAGAGTTCCATACCTCTTGGTATTACCTGCTTCATGCCTCAAAACCTGTGTTCTATTAACTTAGTAATTGGGGTATAGTATTATATTTTCCTTGATGTCCAGTGCTTCTCCCCAATACATCTTTTGTGGTGCACAACCAGTTGTTTTCTTTACATCTAAACTGACAGTTTGTGGTGTCTAGAGCCCTTCATACTTCAAGATTTGCTTGTCAGTCAAGGGAAGTTTAAATATGGCAGTGAAGCCCCCCACACACACACGCACACCTGCAGATAGAGAGACACACACACACACACACACACACACACACACACACACACACACACACACACACACACACAAAATCATACTTATAAATACACTCATTGTACAACGAATCTCCCCTCATTCAATCATACTCATCACATACCCATTCATTCACTCAAAAACACACACATACACACTCACAAACTCCTATCCTACCTATCTATTCTCTAACTAATGCCCTACTGTGTCCAACTAGGCAATCGCACACACACACACACACACACACACACACACACACACACACACACACACACACACACACACACACACACACACACACACACACACACAAAATCACCTTACACCACTCGTACCTTTACAAAACACTCACACATAAAGTCACACACATAAACACATCTCTCAACAACATTTATCTACTAAACACCCAGGTACACACCTCTAACATGATCTCACCCATAACAACATCGCCACAACAGTCAGGAAATCCTTCTATGTGGCATACCTCAACACTAAGGACTTTTCATCCAGAAAAAAGGAGGTCATTGTCCCAATGTACTAATCCCTCATTAGACCCATTATAGAGTACAACACCCCATTTGGTATGTATCTCACAAGACATCTGCAACAGCTGGAAAGGCCGCAGAAATACCTCACTAAAAGAATCACAGGCCTAGAGCAGATGGCTTATGCTGACCGTCTCAAAAAACTCCACCTATACTCTGTGGCATATCGTCTACTCAGAGGTGATCTCTACTTAACATACAAGGCCATGTCAAACCCTGAGCTGTTGGACATGCTCCACTTAAAGAAATCCCAATCCCTCAGAGCCACATGCTCCAGGGATATAAACCTTGACATCACAATGAACAAAACATGCTGGTGGGATAGGTTCCTGACCCGGAGACTCCTCAGACTCTGGAATAGACTGCCCATACATGTAAAGCAGAGCGCCTCCTTGGCCCTCTTCAAAGGAACCTTGACAATTGGATGGGAGATAGGAAATTCACCCCGGGGATCACATCTGTTGCCCTGCTAGACAGGGGTCCAGGGAAGTAAATATTATGGGAAGAAATATCCGGGGAATTGTTTGGCTAGGCTTGTATAGGCCCTAGGGCCGATAGCCTAGTACCAACTTATGAACCTATGAACCTGAAATGGGAGTTTAACAACATTTAATTTATTTGATAAATTAATGAGTGAACAGTACTTCATAAAGCCTTTTCAGTCGTGGCCCTGGCCACTAGGTCAAAAATTAATGCAGTATATGCATGGACAGTTTTGAGAATCTATATAATATATTTCTGAGATAAAAACACAGATCCAGGCTTTCTCTAATAACTCTGTTCTCCTCCTAGAAACATGCTATATAAACTTAATAATGATGCTGAACCCAAGTTAGGACTGAACACAAGGGGTACCCTATTAACATGTCAGCACATGAAATGCTGAATGTCGACACACAGAAGGAGAAGAATGATACTTCAGGAGAAGAGCACGTCTTGAAAATAGCTTTGCTGCTTTAACCTTCTTTTTTGAGGGACAAGTAACCCAAACTTATACGTACTAACTCTGAGAATGCCATACCTCAGAGAAAATGAAATATTTCAAGAAATGGCCATCTTAGACTTAATACAGGCAAGTAATTTTTTTCAGCCATTTTGTCTCCAGTGAGTCCTGATTTTATAAATGCTTACCAACACAATGCTCTGTAACTGTGAGCCAAACTAATTAACCCATCACCCACTGTAATACCACTGTTAAACTCATCTGGATGTTTGCAAACTTCTTTGACAGTGAATGTCAAGCGGTACTAAACTGCTTCCAAATGCTACAGAACCCTACCTAAAGTTTGTGATTTTGTTTCAAAAACTGTGAACATTACAGTCAATGAATAAAAGCCTGACATACTGTTATACATTGCAAATCAACTTTATCTAATTTTTTCCAGCCTTTGAATTGAGTTTCCTTACCACTGTTTTAAAACATGATCTGAGTACCTTGACACAGATACTTAAGATAAAATGCTATGCCGCGGTGGTGCAGCGGTAGCATTGTTGCCTCACAGCAAAAGGTTCTCCCGTTCGATTCTCGGCTGGAGTGCGGGGAGTGCCTTCTGTGTGGAGTCTGCATGTCCTCCCTGTGGTTGGGTGGCATTCAAAACACATGCGTAAATGGGTGTGCCTTCGTTGAAGGTTGGACGTTGAGCTGGCACCTCAGCGTTCGTGAAAATCTACTGCCAATCATTAGCGGACCGGAGTTCTGCTGTGGCGACCCCTAACCGGGAAAAGCTGAAAGACAAACAACAACAACAACTTAAGATAAAATGCTGACAGTTATGCAAAATAAGGATATATATAATATGAAGTATGACTACTCAGATGGAATGTTATGGTGAGTACATAACTTCTTTTTTTTTTGGCTATCACCTCAGCTGGAAGAGTATCAGAATTACAGGCTCTTTCATCCAAACACCCATATTTAATTTTTCATAAAGACAGAGTGTCATTATGTACTAACCCTTCTTTTCTCCCCAAGGTTGTTTCAGAAAGTAATCTAACCAAACTATTGAGTTACCCTGGGGATCACGTCAGTCACCCTGCTAGACAGAGGTCCAGGGAAGTAAATATTGTGGGAAGAAATATCCAGGGAATTGTTATGGCTAGGCTTGTGTAGGCCCTAGAGCCGGTAGCCTAGTACCAACCTATGAACCTATGAACCTCTCTCTCTCTCTACATATATATATATATATATATATATATATATATATATATATATATATATATATATAATATATATATATATATTTACATTTATAGATTTATTATGGTTTTAGTGATTGTATCAATGTCAAATTGCTAAATCATATGACCAGAAGGTCAAAACGTGAGAATGCTGATGCCCATTTGGTCAAACAATGTTGAACATCAAATCTCCTGACCTGCATGAACACAGAAACAAGTGCTAACATGGGGCAGAAGGTGGGACAAGTCTGGATAATTCTCATCTTGTGACTTCAGGTGGTGTAATTTAGAGATTCGACATTGTTATGATGGCTAAAAAAATAGTAAACCTATTGAACCCATGATTCCCACTCCTCTTTTCTTAACATACTGGAAAGTATTAAGGTACAACAAAATACCCTAATACTGGGTGACTTCAACCAGCCTGCCATTAACTGGGAAAACTACTCATGTACCAACACATTTGCTCAATGATTTTTGGAATTCATAAATTCCAACGCCTTGGATCAATGTATCCATACTCTCACCAGGAGCACCAGTATTCTAGACCTGATCATTACCAACATGGGCGATGGATGCTCCACACCAGAGGTCAGCTCCTCGTTGATCAGATCCGACCATAAGCTGATCACCCTAGACAGCCACATCCCACCCCCATCCCCCATTAAGTTAACCACTATAAAAACGTCTCCAAGCCAACTTCATGCCTCTCAAGACAGAAGTGGCAAACTTCACGACACCCATGCAGACAGAAAGTAGAAGTACGACTGCAGAATCTTACACCACTGCACTGTATGAACACATACACGAGTGCCATCCCAAATAGAACCAAGACACTCTCCTCCAAAAAAAGGAAGCAATCTGGTGGTCCCCTGCCATAAACAAACTCTACAACAAAAGGAAGAAACTATTGCAAAAAAAAAATAGTAAAATCCCAAGATTGGAAAAACTCCCTTGTCAGCCTCAGGCTTTGTCAAGAAGCCTAAGCTTAAGAAGCTGAGATCCTTCATAAGATACTCCAAAGCTAGTTATGAAAACAAAATCATCACAGATTCTTAACACAACCACAAGGCATTCTATAGTTATGTCAAGAATCTCAATGGCAACACTCAGATCTGCTCTGAGTTACAGCACAATGGCACTAAATATACAGAACCAACTTATATTGCCAACATCCTGGCAGATAGGTTCAGTGCTAACTTCACCTCCTCTCACCCCCTAAAGTGCCCATCTCAATACCGGAAATATGCCAAGTCCCGGTAATCACGGCTACACAGGTAGAAAATGCACTCTCCAAAGCCAAGAATACAGCATCCATGGGACCAGACAACATTCCAGGCTGTGTTCTGCATGAACTACAAAACAATCTGGCACCCCACCAAAGTACCATGTTCAATCATAGTCGCACTTCAGACTTTTTGCCTACTGAATGGTGCACAGCTACCGTTATCCCACTTCCAAAGGGGAATCCACCACGGACCCCAGGATCTAACGCCTCCTTAGCCTGACTAGTCTGATCTGCAAAGCCATGGAACATATCATCATGGAACTTATAAACAAAGACATAGGTAACCTTCAAACTCTGGACTGCACCCAGTTTGGGGTTGTGAAAGGCAGATCATGTCTCCTAAACCTGACTGACTTCTTTGAAGCAGTCACCAGAGCTGTGGATGAAGGTAAAGTGGTTCACACAGCCTATCTAAACCTCGCCAAGGCATTCAACACCATCCCCCACTCTGAAATCATAGATAAACTCACTAAACTGGGCATAAATCCATATGTCATCCGATGGGTTGCCATTTGGTTCACTGACAGAACCCACACCATGAAAGTAGCCGACTCCAAATCCAACTCCAGACCAGTGGAGTACCACAGGGTTCAGTTCCTGGGTTCACACCAGTTTGGCATCTACTTCTCTGAAGTGTAGGCCAACACATGGGGTCTATGGCTAACAAAGTTCACAAATGATAGCAAATTGGAAGCCATTATTGAATCCCCAAATGATGTGGACATTCTACAAAAGGGCCTCACTGAGACAGATGCCTGGTGTCAAAGCCATGGCCTCAAGCTCAATGCCATAAAATGCATAGTCATCCCCTTTGGAAAAAACCCTGTGCCCATGAACTACCACATAGGCAATAGTCTACTCAACACTGATAGTATGATAAGAGACCTAGGGACACAGGTGAACAGTAGTCTCTCCTTTGATAACCACATCACCACAGTAGTCAGGAAATCCTTCTATGTGGCACACCTCATCACAAAAGGTTTCTCATGAGGAAAAAAGGAGGTCATTGTTCTTCTCTACACATCCTTCATTAGACCCATTCTAGAGTACAACGCCCCATTTGGTATGTACCTCACAAGACATTTACAACAACTGGAAAGGCCACAGAAATACCTCACAAAGAGGATTACCGGCCTCAAACAGATGCCTTATGCAGACCGTCTCAAAAAACTCCAGCTATACTCCGTCACATATCGCCTACTCAGAGGCAATCTCTGCCTAACAATCAAAGCCATGTCAAACCCAAAGCTGTTGAACATGCTACACTTACAGAAATCCCAATACCTCTGAGCAACATGCTCCAGGGACCTAACCTTGTCTCCACAATAAACAAAACATGCTGGAGAGATAGAGTCCTGTCCCAGACACTCCCATACTTTGGAACAGACTGCCCATGCATGTCAAGTAGAGCACCTCATTAGCCCTCTTTAAGTAAAATCTTGACGATTGGATAGGAAATAGGAAATTCACCCCGGGGATCACTTCTGTGGCTCTGCTCGATAGGGGCACAGGAATATAATCTTTGAGTGGTGTAAGCCAGGGAATCCTTATGGTTAGGCTTGTACAGGCCCTAGGGCCAATAGCCTTTTGCCTACCTATGAACCTGTGATTTATATATATATATATATATATATATATATATATACACACACACACACACACATATATATTTATATATATATATATATATATATATATATATATATATATATATATATATATATATATATATATATATAAAATAAAAACTCCCCTAGACCATATTAAATTTCAACAGCTTAGAAACTCCACGAAATCTGACATTGCTAGAGACAAAAAACACTACTTCTGCCAACTCCAGGATAAACATCAGTCTAACCCAAAAAAGTTCTGGGCTGCATTCAAGAACCTCCTCCATCCTGGTAAATCTACTACCCCAACGCCCGACCAACTCTCTAACAAAGATCCAGAGGAAGTTGCCAATACCTTTAACATTTTTTTCACTGAGACCATCCAGTCCCTAGCCAATCATCTACCTACTTCCTCCCCACCCTTAACCCGACCTCATGACTCACCTCCTCTCACCTTTAAACTTCAAACAGTATCTACCTCCTATATTCGTACCCTATTAAAAAAACTGAAACCGTCCACCCTTGCGGCCGATCGCCTCCCAGCGGAATACTTACAATTAGCATCGGATGTCATTGCCTATCCCATATAAATATTGATTAACAGATCCATATCTGAGGCCACCATCCCCTCAATTTGGAAAATTTCTTACATCATCCCACTTCATAAGGGAGGCTCCTCCACGGAAAACTCTAACTATAGGCCTATCGCAATACTGTCTCCTATAGCTAAGATATTGGAATGGTGTGTTCACAAACAACTCCTTCACTACCTCACCATCAATAATCTTCTCTCTATTACCCAGCACGGCTTTCGCCCCCATCACAGTACGACCAGTGCTCTCCTCTCCTTTACTGACTCAATTAATAGCAACCGCAACAAAAAACTTATATCCTCTGCTCTCTTTCTTGACTTATCAAAAGCTTTCGACATGGTTAACCACCAATTATTGCTCCACACCCTGCAAACCCTTCATCTTGACAAATTAGCACTAAGCTGGTTTAAGGACTACCTCGCTGACCGGCAACAAGCAGTCCAATGGCAAAATAGTCTATCTCAACTGCTGTCCAACAACATTAGGGTCCCTCAGGGCTCCATACTTGGTCCCCTTCTTTTCTCTGTTTTTATAAATGATCTTTACTCTGTTATCCCCACAGCCACCTGCATTCAATATGCGGATGACTCTACCCTGATCTGCTCTGACCTTTCTCTCCAGAAACTCCAAGCAGCCACCCAACAATGTTTTGCCACAGTCAAAAAATGGTTCTCTGACCTGAAACTCATTTTAAACCCAACTAAAACCAAGTTACTTCTATTCTACCCTCGCCTACCACTCCTTTTGCACAGGAACCCCAACCTGCGAATCATAGGACCTTCTTTGTTGAATCCTTTAATGGCACCATCATAGAGCCCATCTCCCACACCAAACTATTAGGTATCACTATTGACCATAAGCTCAAATTTGACATGCACATTGCCCAAACCATTAAGTCAGTTAACAAAAAATTAGGCTCAATGTACAGAATCAGGAATTGTCTAACTCCTCATGCAAAATTAACCATTGCCTGTACTCATCTCCTCTCCACATTACTATATGCCTCCCCGATATTCTCCTTCCTCAATAAACGTGAGCTTAACAACCTCTCCACTACCTACCATCATATTGCCAGATTCATTACAGGAACACCCTACCGTACCCACCATTGCGTCAACCTTAAGAAACTTGACTGGCTAGAACTGCCCAATCTCCTCAAATTTAATCAACTCATTGAAGCATTCAAAATAATTAATCAACCCGATAAAACCCCAGCTCTGTCCAAAATCCTGACCCCCTACTCCAACTTAAGCTGCCTTCGATCCGCAAACAGTAATAAGGTATTGACTATCAAATCAAATAACATGGGAGGCGATGCTCTCTATGCTAATTCTATTGGGAAGCAATGGAACTCACTCCCAAACAGTCTTAGACTCATGACTTCACTTAACCTATTCAAAATTAATCTCCGAGAAATACTTAAGTCCCAATGGTTGTGCCCATGTCCAAACCCAGATTAAATCCTACACGTCCCATAGCTCCTCTTCTCTCTTCTCCCTTTCAAGTGATTATATTGTATTTTTTACTTCCTTAACTGTACCCATGTCATGTGACCAATTTTACAAAAGTTATGTTCAAACTACTAGCATATATATATTGATGTCTCCTTGTTTCTGTTGTTTTATTAATGTCTTCTTTTATCTTATTGTATTGTTATAATTTTCCTAAATTTGGGAGCTTTTCTCCCCGGGCCTCTACTGAAAAAGGATATGTATCCAGTTAGACTAGCCCGGTCAACAAATGTAAAATAAAAAATAAATAAATAAAAAAAATAAATATATATATATATATATATATATATATATATATATATATATATATATATCTACACATCTGTAACGAACCACAAAATCCAGAATGGCACTCCAAGCAACCCTCTGTTGAACCAGAATGGCTAAATAGATATTGTGAAAGGTTTGCTATCAATTGTGCAAATGACAAGCTGTCGGCATGTATGCTGCCGGAAATCAGATTGTCATTTGTACAATGTCACGTGTATGGGGTATTCTAACACATTTATGCAAATGCAGTAGTGCATTCACATAAGTGTGTTCAACAAATTGTATGGAAATCGCAGTACTGTGGGGATTGGAAATTCATCCATTTCCCTACTGTAGTGCGATCTCAGAGTTGGAATATATTATTAGCAGGGGGAGTTGGGAATCACAGCCCCCCACGGGGGGTGCAGGGGGCTTGCCCCCCTTTAAAAACGTGATATGTCTTATAAGAGTTTGATTTACATCAGCTGCTATACTGATATCAGGTGATGTTTTCGGTGACAATGTTGACTCAAATGTGTAGATCATTTGGGTCGACATTGTGTAGGAGTCGAGATTCTTTATTTGGTGGTTTACTTCGCTATTGTGAATGTCAAATGTTTTGCCTTTTGCAGTAATGATAATAAACCGTTGTTAAAAATAAATCCACCACTAAAAATGCAGAAAAATGCTTCTTTACTTAAGTTCTTTGCTTTGGAATGTAGCACCCTGTTCTAAGCCTCTATGCACCTGTTTTTTCACAGTTGTTTATGTGTGTGTGTGTGTTTGTGTGTATATATATATATATATATATATATATATATATATATATATATACCTGTGTAACTAACCTTAGCTTACTTTGAAGATGGTACTTTAGAATTAAAAGGAAGGCAATAATTTACTGTACAACCTTTTAAGAAGTTGGCACTTATTTTATAGACAAATAAATAGATTAACTTTAAAATCTCCAGAAAAATGGGGACATAAACTGCATTTTAGCTAGCTAGGTTGAGTCCCTGTGATATGCAGTTAGCTATGCCAGGCCACTTACTTACTACACACAATAACGTTATATTATAGCAAGTACATAAAGGGGACAATCACATGGATATGCCACTGCTGTCACAGAATCTGAGTAATTAATTTGACACGACTTCAAAAAATGCTGCTCAAGCAACATCCATGTTGCTTTGCTGATTCCTCATACTAATGCCAGTGCTAATAGTTGAATACTTTCTTTTACTAACTCATAATGTGGTACTCACATTTGCATTGCTAGCTGCAGACAAACATAAGCACTGTCTGATGCCAGTCAATAGAAAATGAGCAACGTTTTACCTCAAGAAAAGCAACAAGCCTTTATATCACGAACATGAATTTCTTTTCAGCATCTGAATAAACAATAAAAACAAAATGTCCAAACCAAATGTCCACAAAGAACACACAGGCTAACTCTCTTCCAAAAAAAACAGTCTCCAGGCAGGTAAGGTTATTAGCACTTTCATTCCCTTTATTCACACTCCAAAACGGAACTTCATCAGATGCACACACCTTACCCTCTTCCTTCTTTTTATACACAATTCATTAAAGCAATTGCCTTCATCAACACACTACAATTAATTAAACAATTAATTAAACTTGAAATTTGATTCCACCATTTAAAAACCATCGGTAGACATTTTAAAAGTATATAAATGTATTTAGACATTTTCCTGTTCTTGTTAATCAAGCTAATACAATTCATTTTCATTTAAGAATACACTTTTTTAAAAATCATTTGCTTGTTGAAATTAATTACTTGTAAATGTAAACATTCTCCTAATGCATTTGTTAACCTTAAAAGAAACAGAAGAAACAAAGGGAACACATTCATATTCAAATCTCTTCTGCCCTTAAGTGCAATAAACTACTTAGTGAAATTCTGTCATTGATTCCAGAGAAAACTGTTGCATTTAATAAAACCTGCCAATATATTTCCCTGTACTCTAAAAAGCAGGGCCAGTTACCTCCCTTCTTCTGTCTCCCCACCTTTTCCAATACACAAAAAAGAAACTTCCTAAAATCTTTACATCCCATACTATGTCTATATAGGGCGTTGTTGTAAGTAAGAAGAGGGTGGAGAATGGAAACGGGTAGTTCTATGGCTTCTGACAATGGCAGTATCGAGGAAAATGTAAGTTTAATGCAACTGCTAGCTATGATTACCCAAATCAACAATAAAGTGGACTTAGTGTATTCTGGTAGACTTAGAGAAGTTAATGATTCAACTGGAACTAACACAAGAGTCCGTAACAATGGTTTTTCACAAGGGGAACCAAAAGAAGCAAGGGCGTCCTTTTCGAGGGCGTTACAGAAAGGTGCGAGCACGAATGGTGTAAGCGAAGCTGGTGAAAAAGGTGTGGCAGGAGCAAACGAGCCCCAGCCAATGGGAGAGGGAGATTTCCTCACTTGGCTGAATAGGGATCCTGTACCATTTTGGAATGGGTATGGGAGCCAGAGAACCAGCAATGAAGACCCTATTTCCAGCTTTAAACAAAAGGTGTATAAGCTGGAAAAAGCACTGAAAAAACTTAGATGGCTTCAATTAGATAATTTGTTTTTCGAGGACTGCATTCGTTATGGAAGGTTACCAAAGGGGTTGAGGATCTGCAAGTTCCCCAACAACATCGAAAGTGGTTCAGTTCTTCATCGTGAGTTGCTTGAGCTGTTTTACCTGACTGGCATGGAACTCAGATGGCTTTTGGTAAAGGAAAACCAAAGAAGTATAAATATTTTGAAAGAAGAAATAATGGTTTTGCAGAGGGAGATTACATTGCATGGGCTATACGAGTCCAATACAGGGATTTACAACAGTATTTTCCCATGAGTGGAGCAGCATGAATATACAAACAAAAAGAAGAAACAGAAAAAGTTAGAGAGAGACCAGGAGTAATACAAACAAAAAAGGGCATATCCAATTCCTGGTGCGAGTAACTCATCGAGGGTATCGTTTTTGGAAACAGATGAGGAAGCCACTGAAATTTAAGTAGGAGATGAGACTGATAGCTCAGAAGTATTTAGAGAACAAAGTTTGGATTCGGAACAGGATTTTCGACCCTTACCAAGAAGATCTGCACGCATGAAAAACAAAAATGGTTCCTGGACACCCAGGAACAAAAATCAAAACTGGAAAGGGTATCGGGGTCAACAAGAGGGCCAGAATGGAAGGAGGGGAAGACCGCCACCACAACAACCATATTACCAATGGTAAGGCCTCTTGAACTTTTAGAAAATAACCTGCTCGAAAAATGGGGTGAATGCACTCATATAGAGAGACTTGTTTGGACTAATGAGAATGGACATTCAGGGAATAAAAACCCAGTTATGGTTTTAAACATAATTAATGAAAATGCTTTTGAAAATGTCCTTTTTGAATTAGAAGTGTCCGATGGTAATTATGGCAATAATTTAAATGAAAATAATAGCAGAGTGAGTGAAATGAGTAACAACACTGACTCAAATGGGAAAGTTACTATTGGACATTCAGGGAATAACAATTCTGAAAATGTCCTGAATTCAATGAATGAGACAGTTGATGTAAATCATGGTCTTTTTGAAATACATGACTTAAATGTTAATAACTTAAATGAAAATATAAGTTATATGAGAGCAACAAGTAATAGTGTTGGTTTAAATGTAGAAAATGTTAACAACACATTATAGTAATGGATGGGCCTATTGCTATTGAACATATGGAGAATAAAAACTGTGTAAATGCCCTGAACATGACTGATGAAAGTATTGGTCTTTTTAAAATGAATAGTTTGAAAATGTTTGAAATGCATGACCCAAATGTCAACAACTTAAATGAAAATAAGAACTGCATGAATGAAAAAGCGATGTTTTTGGTTTAAATACAGAAAATGCTAAAACTAATATTATGGTAACGGATGGGTCAACAGGTATTGAATATAAGGAGAATAAAAACTGTACTGATGCCCTAAATATGACTGATGAAAGTATTGTTCTTTTTGAATTGAACAGTTTGAACGCTAATAGTTCAACAACAAATATAAGTTTTAATAACTTTATAGAAGAAACGTATAACAACATTGTCAATAATGGGGACAGCATGCATATGAGTGTGGAAAGAGAAAGTGATATTGTCTTTGAATATAAGGGGCTTAAGATCTATAACGTTAGTGGAATCCCTTTGAATGACACTTAGGGTAAATTATTTACAAAGGGGTTTAGCTTCATCCCTAAAAAACAGAACCACATGGTCAGCACAATTTTGGATCTAAAAATGTTTGCAAGGGCCATCAACTTAAAACTGATAATTGAAAATGGTGACGTGAAAGACGACAAAGGGGCTATGCTGAAAAGAAAGAGTACATACAACCCCCCTTTGTTACCACCTGTGGCTTTGTTTGAGAGACTTAATGAGATAGAATTTAGATGTTTAAAAGGTAATAGAACCAAACAATGGGAGCAAAATTTAACAAATGAGGAACAAAACGTTTTAACAGAAATAATGAGGAACCATGAATTCTGAATAACGAGGCCAGATAAGGGGGGTGGTGTAGTCATAATGAGTCACCATGACTACACAAGTAGAATGATGAGATATCTGAATGACAGTTCCTACTTTAGTGTAGCATCACTGAATGAAATCAATATTTTTAATGTAAGATTGGACATGACCTTAGAGGAACTCTTTCAAGAATATAGTTTCAGCGAAGATGAGATGAAATTTGTGAAAGTGAATAATACAGTAATACCTGACTTTTTTGGGATCCCCAAAATTCATAAATCATTAGGGGATCCACCAATGAGACCAATAGTGGCAAGAAGAGGAAGTAAAACAGAACCCCTAGCAAAAATGCTGGATTTCCACTTAAAGGGTTTCTTTGAGGACAAAAAACATATGTTAAAGGATTCCTGGCATCTGTTAAAATGTATGGCAGAAAATGAATTTAAATAAAAAATAATATTTGTAGGTATAGATGTCAAGGACCTTTTTTGAGTATTCCACATGAAGAAGGTATGGATTACTTTCAGGAAGCCTTAAAGAAAGGAACTAGGTATTCAGAAGGTACAATTTATGAACTAGCTACTCTCATGGAGTCAGTTTTGAAAAACAACTTTGTTTGGTTCCAGGGAGAATATTTCAAACAAACCCGGGGGGTAGCAATGGGGACAGCAGTATCCACAGTGTTTGCCAATATCATTCTTTGGCAATGGGAAACTGAATGTGTACTAAGTTCCAGGTTCAGGAAAAACATCTATAGATATTATAGATTCCTGGATGACATTCTAATTCTCTGGGAAGGTGAGCCAGAAGAGGTTCATGTATTTTTGCAATACATTAATTCCTCTACAAATTTTTTAAGCTTCACTAGTAAAATAGAGGATGAAGTGGTTAACTACTTGGATATTCACCTATATAAAAACAGATGGAAGAGATGCTATGAATCCTGTATTTATAGAAAGCCCACTTACTCAAATGGGTTCCTACGTTTCGAAAGTGATCACCCCTTTTGGTAAAAAAGGAATCTGGTTAAGGGCCAAATGATTAGAACATCTAGAATGACAACAGATGACAAACAATTCCAAGAACAGTTAGAAGAACTGAAGGACATGTTGAGAGTAAGAGGGTACCCCAATAGTGTGTTAGAGGTTCAAGAAAAATATGTAGTAAATAGAAGAAATGAGAGCTACCCTCCTATACTGAAAAATCCAGAGAGCCTGGTAGGGGCAAACAAACCAGAAGATGGTACTAGTTGCTGTTGTATATTAACATATGACCAGGATAGTTCGGATGTAAGGAAAATAAAAGAAAAAAATGGAACTGTGTTTTTGGAGCATTTGGACTAACAGAAAAAGTAGGTGACAAACCAAAAATCGTATTCAGAAGGGGATTTAACATTAAAAATTTATTTGAAAGGAAAAAGAACAAAGACAGGATTTCACTTGGATGTATGAGGAAATGTAATGGATGTAGGGAGTGTAGATATATATACATATATATATATATATATATATATATATATATATGAAACAACTAGTATAGTGATTGAAGGCTACAAAAGAACAATTTCAGTAACAGGTAATTATAACTGCAATACAAAAGGAGTAGTGTATGTAGCCCTGCGCCAGTCTTGTGCATAGTACATAGGAAAAATGGAGAATAAACTTAAAAAAAGAATATATCAGCATATGTACGCAATAAGGAGACTGGACAAAAACAACACCTTATATAGACATAATATGGGATGTAAAGATTTTAGGACTTTTTTTGTGTATTGTAAAAGGTGGGGAGATAAGAGAGGGGAGGTAACTGGCCCTGCTTTTTGGAGTACAGGGAAACATATTGGCAGGTTTTATTAAACGCAACAGTTTTCCCTGGAATCAGTGACAGAATTTCAGTAAGCAGATTACTGCACTTAAGGGCAGAAGAGATTTGAATAGGAATGTGTTCCCTTTGTTTTTTCTGTTTCTTTTAAGGTTAACAAATGCATTAGGAGAATCCCCCAGACTTACTATTCCTCCATGCAGGACAAGCTTAGTCCTTCCCGGAGGCAGCTGTTTAGGAGCAGGATGGCAGCACGCCATGCATAATAATGAGGCGCGCTGCCTGAGCGCCTAGGCTTACACGGAGAGTGTAAGAGTGCAGGGGGTGTGTCTGAGAGCAGAGTTCTCAGAATAAACACGGCCCTGCAATGAAGAACAGCAGAAAGGGGTATGAAATGAGCGAGACCGCTTACAGGTGATCGCATATCCCCACCAACAGTCCTCCTTGTGTACAATAGCAACAGTATACATAAATAAAATGAAGAAACCCTTAATTATTTTATTTAAATCCAATTAAAGCTAACTATAGGTTCGCAAATGTGCCCATCGCTTAGTTATGGTTAATATAGCTTAAATGGCTGAAGAGGATAACAAGGAAGATATATGCAAATGAAGCAGCATAGCAATAGTGTAGTGGGCAGAGCATTCGCCTTACGAGCAGGCATTCCCAGTTCGAGTCCCACTGCAGCGCATTCCATTTTCCATGGCAAAGCACATTATGAGTAATATTTATGTTGCATAACCCATTAAATAACATATTATTATGAACTAGAGTACTGCAGTAAATGCACATGTGAGGTGTCAGTGTCATAATGAATAAGGCACTAGTAAGCAGGTTTAAGCACAAATAAGCATATTTAAGCACTAGTAAGTGGGCTTAAACTGGTTTGCGCAGTGGTAAGCAATGCCTACACTGGTTAAGCAATTTTAAAGCTAACTCTCTGTAAGCAGATGTAACGGCAGGTTAGCAGTGCTTACCATCATGCAAACCAGCTTACAACTGCTCAAAATTGCCTTAATCACTCTGTATCCAATGGCTCTTGTTCTGGCCATCAACAAAATAAACAACCATGCAGGTCCTGAACCCAGGACCCTGTACACCATAGTCACAGTATTTAACCACCAAGCCATCACAGAAGTACAGAAGAATGAGGTATCAGCAAACAAGTCCTCAACATAGTAAAACCAAACTGAAGCTGTGACAGGAATCAGTATACAGTCATATGTTCCATAACCCACTAGATAAGATAAATATTTGAACTGGAGTACAGCAGTAAGGCCAGAAGTGAAGTGTAATTGTAATAGAGTATTGAAGTCCCCAATAAAACACAAGGACCCCATAGAGTATGTGTACACATTAATAATGGATACCAGGCAGATATGTACGATGTAATGAATAAGAAATCAATGCCAAAAAGAAAAAGAAATGCAAAGTCTAATGTAAGAAATGCTAAGCATTGCATAGGCCAGCTTAGGAGGTGTAAGCAATGTGTAGGCCAGCTAACTCAATGTGCTCAGTGTTATACCCCTTTAAAAAATGCCAACCTTCATTAATCAGGTTTACCCATAGCTTAGCCTTTGCAAAACTGGCCAATCACGGAAAAGTGTTGGAAATTGGCCTTACTTAAACTCAAGAGGTGTGAATACATCTCATAACTGGTTGTAGCTTCCCCTTAAAGGCACTATGGCAGTAAGGGGAGAAGGTGTGCGCTTCCGGGTGCAGTGCTGGTGCATCCAGGAGACCAAGGTCATGGCAGGACTCCTAGTTAAAGACCATACTCAGAGACTGCTGCAGAGCCAGTACCAGGGTTCCAAATATAAGGTGGAGGCCTGGGACTGTCTCGCCCATGACCTCACCAGTGCCACTGGCATACCCTAAACTGGTGAGTAGGTCAGGCACCACTATGCCGACCTGAAGCGGCATAAGGGGGACCTCTTGGAGGAGTGGCTCCAGGAGGCTAGAGTGGTAGGGGATGTTCCAGTTGTGTGTAAGTATCACACCAGTATGTGTGTAATAATTGCCAGCTCAGGCATATCATGGATAGGTATGGCTAAATATTCCTCTTATGTCCCCACACAGCTGCAATGGAGCGGGCCACGAAACAGGAGGCCCACATCAGTCGCCTGGCAAGGTTGCAATGTGAGGCAGGTCAGTAATACTCATGCATTTACTGTCACAGGAAATAAAAATAAAAGTAGTAGTAAATTAATTCCTTGTATAAAACCTGTATTGTTCAAGGCAAGTACTGCATACACTAGAGAATATGGCAGGAAGAGTCTCATATTGTTTGTAAGTCAATAAAAGTGTAATAGCCTGACAAAACAGGTCTAACTGCTGGACTGCATGTGTATATCCTGGTATCATACATTAATGTAGATATGCAATCATGCAACAGTACTGTAGTATTAAGCACTGTTACCCACACTGTGCACCATAAATTGAATGTGTAGGAATGCCTGTATATGACAGGTGTAATCCCCAGAGTCCATTTAGTACAACTGAGAGACACATAGACAGTAAACAGGGGAAATGTTGACAACAAAAACCAAACAGCACATGCAAATGAGATGTGAAGTGTTGTTTTTTTAGCACACACAGCCACGGTTCGAATCCTGCCAGTGGTAGTAGGCTGCATACAGAGTCATACTCCACGACTGTACAGATATGTCCAGAATGTCTAGTAAAGTGGCCCATATCTGTTGCCTATCAACCTGTCCTCCTGGGAAATTAGTGGGATGATCCCAGACATATAGGCAGCAAACAGGAAATACAACTGATTGACACACAGCTACGAGAACAAAGCTGGCACACTAGCAACTCAGCAATACCTTATGTGACTAAGAAGCCATGTATGTCCCATTTACACCCCAACTTGTCAAGCTGTGGTCAGAGTGTGTACAGTAACAGAGTGAGATTTATGTGCATAATAGTAATGTGGAATCTGGTACTGTGTATAGGAACATTCAGGTAGTGCTAATAAACATTCCTCCCACATGTCTGTCAGATACCAACATTGTGCCCAGAAATGCAAGAATGATATGCAGTTGCTCTGAATAATGAGGTTTTACACATCACTGTCACCCACACTGTCCTACAACATATAACTGTCTAGGAAATCTGTATAACAGTGTTGTAATACAAGGTCAGAATGCAAAAGCACTGGGGATTAATAAGACAGAAAGCAGATAGGAGATATATAGCAATATCTATATAGCAGACACAGCTGTGATGGACAGTGTTTAAGTCGTAGCAGACACAGTCATGGTCTGAATCCTGGGAGTGGAATTAGACTGCATACAGATTCATACCCCACAACTGTACAGATGAGGCCAGAATGTCCAGTATATGTGCCCATATCTGCTGCCTGTCCCCCTGGTAAGTCTGTGGGATGATCCCAGATGTTTAGCCAGCAAATAGGGAATACAAGTGATTGTCAAACATCATGAGAACACACCTGTCACTGTAGCAACCCCCAAAACTGTTAGGAGAGTAATATTTCAAGTATGTCCTATCTATACCCCCATGTTGCCAAGCCGTGACCAGAGTGTGTACAGTAACAGAGTGAGATGTATGTGCATAATACTAATGTGTAATCTGGAACTTTGTGTGGCAACAGTCAGGTAGTGCTAACAAACATTGCTCCCACAGGTACATTGGATATGAACACTGTGCTGAGAAATACAGACCATCATAACCTGTACTAGTACTGTTCACTCTGGTATAGTAGGGAATTGTGAATGTTTCAGTTTCTCTGAATAATAAAGTATCACTGATCACTGTTACCCACACTGTGCTACATAATATAACTGTGCAGGAAAGCATGTATACGTGTGTCTCAGGTCACTAAAGGTGGAAGAGGGCAATATTCTAGATATGTCCTGGCACACCAGCATGTGGTCAACACATGACCAGAGTCTGTGCAGAAAGAGTTGGATAGCTATGTGCAAAACAACAACCTGGAATCCGGGAGAATGTGTACAAACACTTAGTGTCAACAAATATTCCCTCCACAGGTATACCAAGTAAGAGGTGTATATTGCAGGTAAAACCGGTTCATGTGTAATGATAATGACAGCCATATCACTGTCCAAACTAAAGCTATAGGGTAGTGTACTAAGACTTGTAAGGTACAGATAACAGTACTGACTAGGAAAGTAATGTGGACTACAGGAATCCACTAGATGCTAATTGACATCTCCCCCCCACCACATCTCCAACAATAATCAACATATCCACCTATGTAATGACACCTATGTTCTGATAATGTCCAATTGTTTGATAAATATTTTGATGGCTCCCATGCATGTGCTATATTAAATTATTCCAACATTGGTGGCATGGTGCCATCAATGTACCTGCATGCTGTTCTTATTACCACTGTGGTCCCATATATCCATGTGTTCTGTTGGCTATGCAACTGTTCCGTATCTGGTATCTGGGTTAATGGGAATATCTATGCATGCTGTTATACCTAACCTTGGAATGTGTTGACTATTACTAACCCACAAATGATGATGAAATCTATACACTATAGCATGCATGGGAAGGCTGGTTCCAGTGGACCCACCTGTCCCACCTCAGCTGGCCGTGGGACCGGGCACCAGCATGTCTGGGGCCCAATCCGAGACCTCCCTGTCCATTGGTCCTGCACCACCTTTGGGTGGAATCACCTCATGGGATGGGGCTGGCCCCCCCGGAAGTGGGCGCAGACAAGCACCTGTCACCCATCCCCATGTCGGGGTCATGGTGCATACAGCGATCAACTAGCAGTTTGGTGATCTACTACACCAGCTCGAGGGCTGCATGTCCCGATTAGAGAGTCGGCCTGGCTCTGCGACTCAGCCCCCAGCACAGCCACCTTTGGGACTGTGAAGGTGCAGTGGTGACTGCCCATGGGTGAGGACCTCAGTCTCACTGTTACCACTAGGGGGCTTGTGGGCTTCCGATATCCCAACACCCCTCCCCATCAAGGTGTTTACCCCCCACGTGTCATATACCACCCCTGTATGCATCCTGTTTGTCTTGTCTGTTAACCTACCCAACCTACCTCCCCAAATATACCTACTACCCCTCCCCAACATCCCACTCTCACCCGAAAAAAAGGACAATCTGTTCTCACAAAAAAAATCTCACCCCATACATAGCTGTCCATTTCGCACACGTGCCCACTGGACACATGTAATCCAGTCTAATTGGCATCACAACTTATTATTGTTGCCCTCACCCCGGGGTTTGAGTGTCCAAATCTACTTCCAAATTCAGTGTATATGCACTGCTGTTGCTGTAGTAGAAATGGGCAGCTTTGGACCTTCCCTACACCATTCCTGCACATCCCTGGCTATTTTCCCTACTGTTTTTCCCTCTATGTGGCCCTTTTTCACCACTTTTCTATCAACCCGTTTCTTTTCTTTTAAAGAAATTAGCATGGGGGTAAGTTGGAATAAGCACTTTTAAGCAGCAAAAGTGGGTTTAAGCATGTTTGCATGGGAGTAAGCAATGCCTACACTGGTTAAGCAAATTAGAAGCTAACGGACTGCAAGAAACTGTACTGGAAGTTAGCAGTGCTTACATCTGTGCAAGCCTGTGCAAACCCACTTACAACTGCTTTAAAGTGCCTTAATCACTCTGTATCAAACAGTCTGTGTTCTGCCCAGCAACAAAATAAACAGCCTCTACACGGCTCGAACCCAGGACTCTGCACACATAGCCAAAGTGATTTACCACAAAGCCATGTCAGATAAACATAACCCTGATGTTTTCAAAAACATATCATCCAGCCCAGTCATTCAACAGTACAGAGAATGTATTCCAACATTTAGATATATGTGTGTGTGTAAATATATTAATCTATAAACAGATACAACATATCTATATATGTAGATATATATATATATATATATATATATATATATATATATATATATATATATATATACACATATATAGAAATATATATGAACATATTTACATGCAAATGCCTATATCTATAGATGTGTATGCCTACACCTATATGTCTAAATATATATGGCAGGTTATATATATATGTCAGCAGATATATATATATATATATATATATATATATATATATATATATATATATATATATTTATATATGTATAGGTATATACGGACATACATCTGTAGATAACAATGGGGAAGTAACAAAAACATATATGTCCACATGCAACGTTAATGGGGTTGAGAGGCCCCAAACAATATACGTCTTGTACGAATAGATATACCCCCCCACAGCCAAACATGTCCCCCCTGCAATACACTACCAAGTGTTGCAGATCCCATAACCAGGACCAGACACGACATGGGCATTCCTAGGATACATAAACACAGACACATATATGCAGATACAGATATATATATCTATATATCTGTCTCTCTCTGTCTCTCTATCTCTCTCTCTCTCTCTCTCTCTCTCTCTCTCTCTATATATATATATATATATATATATATATATATATAGAGAGAGAGAGAGAGAGAGAAAGAGAGAGCTTTTCTTCCTGGGCCTCTACTGAAAATGGACATATATCCAGCTAGACTAGCTCGGTCAACAAATGTAAAATAAAAATAAAAAATAAATAAATATATCTATCTATCTATATATATATATATATATATATATATATATATATATATATATATATATATAGATATATATGTAACTACACATGCACACACAGAGATATATAAGTTACATATGTAGTATGTGCACAAGATATGGAGTGGCCACTATTCCTACAGTTACCAAATTACCTACTGGAGACTGTATGAGCCACCCATACAAATGACATTCATTGCCTGCAGCATGTACCCACAGAGATATCAAAGGATATACCACCACGCACAGGTGTGCATAAATGGGAAAGCTTTATTTGTGTACTATTACAGTTGTATATGTCATGTCATATTGCTGTTTAGACACGGACTTCCATATAAACTGAGTAAAGCAACTGTAAAACAGTTATACTAATACAGTAGTCTGGAAAAGTTAACAAATGTTGCTGTCCAGGCCAAGGCCATCAAGTAGTACAATAGTAAAGACAGATTGGGCCACAGGATACCAAACAATCAATGGTAAGTAATGCAGGTGTATAGTTCACCAGCCTCTATCTACACATTGTAGACAATCCCCAGGGGGTTAAAACCTCAGTTGACACACTGGGATGTAGCTGTTACATAACAAGGCACAACTGACACTATCACAAGCACACTGACAAATAGAACAGTCTGTATGGCAGGTGGCCATAGGCCTGCAGTTAACCAAGGTGGATTGTATGGTAATGTACATCCATATACCTTAAGGCAGCTCACCCCTGATGGTATTCAGGACATTGGGCTTTCAGGATTCAGTAGCACTCTCATATACATATATGTGTATATATATATATATATATATATATATATATATATATATATATATATATATATATATATATATATACATATATATATATATATATATATATATATACATATATGTATATATAGATATATGTATCTATAGCTATATATGTATGCACATCCTATGTGTACAGATATGCCTAGTTATGTTGGTATATATGTAGATATCAATAACTATATGTGAATAAAAATCTATTCTGATATACCTACTACTGTCAAAATATATGTAGAGATCCATACGTATATGTGCATATGTATCTTTATCTGTATATGTGCAGACATATATTGATCTGTATATGTATATATGTGGGTGTTTATTTGTATATCTATGTATATATACATATCCATCTATGTATGTCAATGTGTATATCTGTATGTCTATATAGATATCTGGATAAGTATATGTACATATATCATCCCACTGCTCTGTCCGACATACATGACTGTTATGGTGGCCCGGCAGCAGTACATCTGGCAAGTAACTGGACATTACATCTTACTGGGTAAGTACACTAAGCTGCTAGGCATGTAACAAAGCGCTGTGCAGGCTACAGGCAGACCGGCTCAACACTGGCCTAGATTTCCTATTGGGGAATGTACATGTACCTGCACATAGATAGCAGGCTCTACAGGCATGCCACAGCACAGAGTAACATACACCTGTGTGTAAGTGCATCACCACAACCACTGTGAACACTGCCACAGTTACATATGGCATGCTAGCATATTATTACAGTATATGGACTATCTGTTCAACACCAACCTCATATGAGCCACCCACATACTAGCCCTACATATACTGGGCCACTACACAGTGTGGTCTGCTGCCTGTCTGTGGTATGGGACATGTGCGTGTATGGCCTACAAACATGTAAGCCGATAGGGTAACATACAGTGGAGCAGCATGTAACATCAGATAGAACAGGACCAAGAACAATGACATCTACCACAGTCTGTACACAGGCCAAGGTACATATTAACAATACACACACTGCTGGCAATCACCATAAGTACACAGACCTCAGTACTGTATACACAACCACTGAATGTCCAGGTTATGTCATCAAATATAACCCCTACTATACATTATATGGGTAGCAGTCTGATATCTCACTGGCGTGTTATCAGATATGATGTCACTAATTATGGTGTACAGTACATCTGCACCCCTTACTGCATGACATATGTACAAAGGTTGTCAGGGTTGTGGCTGGAGGCATATACACAGGGCCAATATTGACATGATGCTGTGATAACTTCATACATGTACTGTTGTAACAGGGCTTGTTGCACCATATGTCCTATGAGGGATATGAAGTCAGTAACTCTCACGGCTGTCACCATCTACAGACTGCAATCCTCACACTACCTCCTGCAGTTCACAGTTAGGTGCTCTGTTGGTAACACATGAAACAAAAGGCACCACACACACTGCCCAGTCTGCAGGTGACCCTACAGATGGGGTTTCCTCATAAACATAGCACTGGTATGGCAGTTATTAACACATGTAGGACAGCCATAAACACACACACCCTGTTAAACCAACATTACTCCAAATGCAGTACAGCAGCACTTACAGTCTGTAGTCAGGTCAGGCACATCCCCCTCCTGTGTGTTGGCCTGTTTCCACAGTGTATGTTGTTAGAGGTAAACCCCAATCCATCTGAGATGCTGTTTGCCAGACAACAGGTCAAGCTTCTGCTCACAGTGAATGAAACGCCCAACACCAACATGATGTTCCTAGATATTGGTGTGTGTTTCCATGCAATTGGCTATGGGAATGTTACCACAGCTCTTCCGCATGCAATCAGCTAGAGGAGGGCTGCAATTTATGCAGAGACCATCAGCTGATCCTGAGTATCACTTAAAATACACATGCTGCTGCCCAAGCAAAGCAGGTGTAAGTCTCCACATCCACCAGAGAGGGAGTAAGAGAGGCAGACACAGGCACAAAAAAGCTAGGGAGAGGTTGGAGAGTAAAACCTATGAATGTTTGTGTTACACATCTACCAGTACAGGGAATCAAACCCCCAATGACTATGTAGTGCTATCACATGTCCATGCAGTTATTGGATGTGCCACATGGGTTACCTGTTGGGGAGCCCCCAGAACGTATATGTGATAGTGAGTGACATCTGCAGCAGGGATATGGTAGCTATGTAGTAGGTATTGTTTACGTGCCTGTCCGCATGAACAGGTGTCAGCGTCAACACACCCACATTCTCACATGAATGCACACACATTGCCACACTTGGCAGGGCCAGAAATACAACTCAGCACTAGTGGGATTGCCACAGCACAGTACTGTGCAGGTATCACATGCACCACAGGGGTCATACAAAGGTTATATATGCAAAGGACATGTGGAGGTGTCTGACATCAGACAGCATGCTTCAGTATGCCAATGGGGGTTGTAGTGAGTGTGAATGTGGTCATATGCATCATACACCACACACACACAGACATGGGTGCCAGTACTGACATGCATGTGTGCACTGCTTCACGTGTGTGTTGTAGTTGATGGTGCCAGATGACTATACAAGGCTAGTTGATGGGTATACCTTGGCATCAGGCCACATGACAATGGTCTGCATTGTGGCTCAGGGGTGTAGTATCTGGAGATGCCCACACAGGTAGGTATTGTGACTATTGCATATGGCCAACGCTGTGCATCGCTTGCCATGTATATGTTCCTTCATCCATGATATGGACAGTGTCTGGGATGTCCACACCTCCCACATGCATGTACAGTGACATGTGGTACTGTACCTGGGGTGCCTGGCCCATGTTGTGTACACAGCTCATTATCATCAGATGAGCCAGTCCTGGCCTCATGTGGCGGGAACTGTTCATGGACAGCAGGTTGTCCCTGCACCTACATTGTTAGCATACCGGTATTCCCTGATGTCAATGGCATCTGTCCATACAGGGTTTGTGTTTCAGGCATGTTATGCCCTTTGCGGGTCACATTTGATGGCACCACAGGTGTCACAGGTGTCCAGTGGGGAACATGGGGGAGGTGCACTGTCGGCATGTACATGCCTATTGGACTGATGGACAGGGTGCCATGCCCTCTGTAGCCCACTGCAATCACACCATGGTTACTATCAGTGGGCAATATGCGGGGTACTACTAACATAGCGGCTGTTGCCTAGGCAAGTGTGTGTGTGTGTGTGTGTGTGTGTGTGTGTGTGTGTGTGTGTGTATGAGACATGGGTTGAGAGTGTACCCTGGGTAATACAAGGGTTGCTAACATTGTTCAGTTGGCAGTGATGTCACATTTAGAGGTACGGATTTGCACAACAGCGTTTGGCTATTTTCACATCTGTTATCCATGTACAGTGGACATTGTGATATATACTTGGCCCACCATATAAGAAGTTAGCAAACCCCACTCCACATTAAGTCCAGTTGTTACACACCCACAACCACCGCCACACAGGATACAAATGACAAACACAGATGCACACACACACACACACACACACACACACACACACACACACACACACACACACACACACACACACACACACACACACACACACACACACACACACACACACACACACCTCTGTCATGTCTGGGATTAAAACTCCTGCGTAACTAGTATATTACACTATAGCACTACGCTGTTATAGGACGTGCCATGAAGATTACTGGAGTTCTCCTTCCCCAGAGGTGTATTTCACAGTGAATGACAGCAGGATTGCCAAAGTAGGGCATTTAAATTGTAGGGAGTGTGACTAGCCTAAAATGCATTGCTCCCTACACAAACATAGACACACACACAAAACATCCACAACTGTCATGTGTGGGGATAGAACCTCTACCAGAGGTCTATATCACACTACAGCATGATGCTGTTATAGGATGCACCATGGAGATTACTGGAGTGCCCCTTCTCCAAAGGTGTATTTCACAGTGAATGACATCATCAGGATTGCCAAAGTAGGGCATTTGAATTGTAATGAGAATGTTAGTAGCCTATAATGCATTGCTCTCTCTCTCTACACACACACACACACACACACACACACACACACACACACACATATATATATATATATATATATATATATATATATATATATATATATATATACACTTCCAAGTCTGGGATTAGAAATCCTACCTATGTATTCTATCACACTACAGCAGTACGCAGTTATAGGATATGCTACAGAGATTACTGAGCTACAACTTTCCCAGGGTGTATTTCTAGATGAATGACATGAGCAGCCTTGCCAAAGTACAGCATTTGAATTGTAGGGAGTGTGACTACCCTGAAAAGCATTGCTGTCTACACAGACAGAGTCAGACAGACAGACACACACTTGCCAAGTCTGGGATTAGAACTCCTACCTAACTAATGTATCACAATACAGCACTATGCAGTTATAGGATGTGCTATGGAGATTACTATGCTACAACCTTCCCAGAGGTGTATTTCTAGGTGGATGACATCAGCAGCCTTATCAAAGTACAGCATTTGAATTGTAGAGAGTGTGACTACCCTAAAAACTATTGCTCTCTACACAGACAGAGTCAGACAGACACACACACACACACACACACACACACACACACACACACACACACACACACACACACACACACACACACACACACACACAATTGCCAAGTCTGGGATTAGAACTCCTACCTAAGTAATTTATCACACTACAGCAATACGCAGTTATAGGATGTGCTACAGAGATTACTGGGCTAAAATCTTCCCAGAGGTGTATTTCTAGGTGGATGACATCAGCAGCCTTGCCAAAGTACAGCATTTGAATTGTAGGGAGTGTGACTACCCAAAATCTATTGCTCTCTACACAGACAGAGTCAGGCAGACACACACACACATGCCAAGTCTGAGATTAGAACTCCTACCTAACTAATTTATCACACTACAGCAGTATGCAGTTATAGGATGCACTACAGAGATTACTGGGCTACAACTCTCCCAAAGATGTATTTCTAGGTGAATGACCTCAGCAGGCTTGTCATAGTAGGGCTATTGGAAGGGCAGTGTGTGGCCATGGGCCATAGCCCATTCATCTAGGGGTTGACACACCATATGCGGGTACACACAGGGTCATATATCACAGGTACGTGTATACAGCTGCTAGATGACTACTTCCTTGTACAGTCATGTTTCACTGCTAGCACATGCACCACATAGTATGTACTGCTGATGGATACCAGTGGCTAGTATCTACAGTGAGTGACATCTGAACCTCATGTGGTTGTGGCCCTTTGGCTGTGTGCTGGGTGGGACAGGCCTGGATGGCTCCTTGTCACAGTCACCCTCTACCACACATCTATGTACTTCTACCTTTGGCTTATTATAGTGTGTTGTCCTTAGATATATGTCTGTATTCCTATCCACTGTGTGTGCAATGCATGTGTGCTGCATACTGAGGAGTTTCTGCACTAACATCTGTGACTGCCAGATATGTCTGGTCCACTGGTGTTTGCAGACATGCCCTTCATGTGTTTAAGTGTGTGAGCATGCCTAGTATGACCTTTCAGTATGTTGTTGACTGACATTGCCTTCATTCATCTAAGTGTGTAAGCATGCCCAGTATGTCCATCTGTACTGACTGTGTGGAATGAGTCCAGGTAGTTTGTACTGCAGTGCTGACCTTAGTGTTGTACACTTACAGGTAGCATACTGTTTCTGCAGGGTATCCTTGGATCATTTGGTATTGACTGCTACTGCATTTCTACATAGGATGGGGGGTACACCTGACTATTTCTACACTTCCACACAGGATTGGGGGGGCACACCTGACTGTTATTACATTACTATGTTAGCTGGGGGGCACACCTGACACTTGTACACATTTGCTATGACTGTACTGGTATGTCAGGTACTCCATTTCATTCTGTATTCTTACCTATCATGCTGACTAGAGGCATACCAGTGTACTACAGATCATAGCTTTGATGTACCTATGTATTAGTTTCTGACTTCCTACCCTTCAGAAATGATGTCCCACTGCCTGATCTGCTGTAGTCTTTCTGTGTAGGCCTGGGAGGGGAGGTTACCCATAGGCATCATTCAGAGGCCATAGCACAGCCTTTGTTTGTGTTTGTTTACACCTGTCCTGCTGGCTGTGACTGTTGTTGGGTATGTGAACCCCCCTGACTGGCATGTGTTTCACTTACCTTGTGGGTGTCCTAGTAATGAGGGTGGTGCTGCAGGGCTGCCTATATCAGATGCACATGGTACACTCCCTACACATAGTAGGTAATGTTTGGCATCACTTTTACTGTATGTGAGAGTCAGAGAGAGGTGTTATTTCCTGGGTCCCTCCTGTGTCAGTGTATGTGCTATGCATTGCCTCTTTGCCAAGGCCAGGGCATACTGGGCAAGCCTCCTTCTGCCTACTGGGGCAGGCTCAGGTTGTTCCTCCACCGAGTCACTCTGTACCTGTGCAGGCCTTTGCAATGGTGGGGGGCCTGTGTGACCCTGCCACGTGCTGTTTCTGCTGCAGCTGTTTCCGCAGGATCATATTGTGTAGCATGGCAGATACGAGGACACTTTAAGTACATGTAACTGGTGAGTATTGCAAGGCTCCACTGGATGTGTCCAGGCACAGGAACCGTGACTTCAGCATCCCAAGCACATGCTTTACTATAATTTGGGTTTGTGCATGTGCCTCATTATGGAGTTCTTGTTCGTGTATGTGTGTGTGCATTTCTGATGGGTGTCATCAGCCACGGTTCCAGTGCGTATCCAGCATGCCCCATTAGGTGACCATCAGGGATGTCCCCACTGGCAAATCTCTGGTACAGCTGCGTCAGATGCCAGATGTGGGAATTGTGAAAGCTTCCAGGGCAGCCAACACACACATTCATTATTATAGCCTGGGCATCGCACACAACCTGGCAGTTGATGGAGGGAAGGCCCTTGCTGTTGATGTAGACCCTACCACGCTCACCAGGTGGTGCTTTGATGCATATGTGCATGCAGTCTATAGCACCCACTACCTCAGGGTATTCTGCTATTTGGTGGAACAGTTGCATATTGCTGACCAATGCCTCACAGGTGTTGGGAAAATATACGTGCTCACTGACATCTGCTGACATGGCATCCAGGAACTGGTGGAGTACCCTGGATGCTGATCCCCAGTTGGCCTTTGGAAGATAACTGTAGCTAGTATTGTTAGGCCTACACATACCTTGGTATCCACTGGAATGGGTTCCCCTCTGTTAGTTCTGTGTGTGAGGCGGGGCCGGCACAGCTCAACAATTTGCTGTAGGAGATCCCTGTCCACCCTTTAGCGCTCCACTATCTCCAGCTCATGTAGCCCCTGGTAGGTTACCCTGGGTCTGTACACTCTTCTCAGTCTCCTCACTGTGGGTTGGTTGACAGCATTCACATCCTCACCACCCTTAGCCTCTTCCACAAGTTGTTATATGATAGCTATTGCAGCCCCTATCATTTTGCTGTTGTGTGTGTTAAAAGTTCCCCGCTTGTTTACACTGGTGGTGTAGAGTGTGGGAAAATCCAGAGGGGAAGATGTTTGCATATTTTATAGTAGTGTTCTGGGCTGGGCTGGTCTGCTGCCTGTGTAATTTGCTGATTCTGATACATTTCACATGCCAGCTTTGCTAGTTCTCCTTGATTACCTTCCTACTGCTGTTTTCCCTTCTCATTGCCTTCCTGTTTAAGCCTGGGGGTGAGGCACGGAGAGTGCTCAAATTTGCAGAGTGCTGCTATTTCCTGGTTTAACTTTCTTCCCTTCCTTTAAAACCCAGTGTGCGGCACGCACACCCGGTTAGGCAATGTAAATAGTGGTAGGCAGATTCAGACACACCCCCTAGCTTAGCTGTGCTAAGCTAGAAGCAAACCCGAGCCACAGGGCTCCAATCCACTTACAGTATGCCTGACACCCCCCCCCCCATGATGTCATCTAACTCCTAGGCTTGCACCAAGCTATTCCTGCTTTTACACTGTTGGGACCTGACTAGCATGCTGGGGAAAACTGGGAGCCATTATCATTTCCCTCATTTGCATAGGAGTGTCTGCTAATGCATAGTTACATGTCTCACAATGAGCTTCCCCCCTTAGCAACCACTACTCACTGGCCATGTTGTCTTTTGCCTGCCATTGACTTGCATGGCAGAATAGTGATTTTAGTTAGAATGCTTAATTTAGGTTTATTTTGTTATTTTCCCCCCGATCCCGTTTGCGCGCCGCTGCCCTATGCTTAAACAGCTGAGATTGGCTAAAAAAAATAAAAGTAGATTTTTTATTTTTTTGCCTGTTTGCAATGTCAGTGGCCTTATACTTGGCCATTGGCATGCTTCCTAGATGATATGCAGCCTTTATTTGCAGCTGTCACAGCTCGGTTTTGGATTTTGCAAAAATGTACTCAGTTACTAACCGAGTACATTTCTGCAGATTGCACTAGTCCTGCACGGCCGATTGCAAGCTTCCTGGATCACAAATTCACCTCATTTGCATGAATTTCTCCTGCAAATGGGGTGATTTGCATACAGGGGCTTAGTCCGTGCAGGACTAGTGCAGGCACGCTCGTGCACGCCCCTGCAGGCTGTTCCAGGATCGTACGTCAGACATATTGCCTGCTAGGGCTGCTGCACTGATCTTGCACGCCGTGCAAGGCATAGAGAATCCGGAGGAATGTTTACATTTACAAGTAATTAATTTCAACAAGCAAATGATTTTTAAAAAAATTGTATTCTTAAATGAAAAT
This sequence comes from Protopterus annectens, assembly GCF_019279795.1. NCBI lineage: Eukaryota > Metazoa > Chordata > Ceratodontiformes > Protopteridae > Protopterus > Protopterus annectens. The sequence continues at coordinate 299,104,820 of NC_056739.1, forward strand.
GAATTTTATTAGCTTGTTTAACAAGAATAGGAAAATGTGTATATACATTTATATACTTTTAAAATGTCTACTGGTTTTTAAATGGAGGAATCAAATTTCAAGTTTAATTAATTGTCTAATTAACTGTAAAGTGTGTTGATTGGGGCAATTGCTTTAATGAATTCTGTATAAAAAGAGGGAAGAAGGTAATGTGTGTGCATCTGATGAAGTCCCGTTTTGGAGTGTGAATAAAGGGAACAAAAACGCTAATAACCTTACCTGCCTGGAGTCTGTTTTTTGTGGACATTTTCAGCATCTGAGGAAGTCATACTGAAAAGCTTGTGTACGTATTTTGTATGCTTAACATTTTTATATCAAAGTACAGTGATTTGTAGCTCCCTTTGGACTTTTTTCTTCTTCTATTTGTGCCAGTGCCAGGAAAAAATGAAAGGTATGGAGTGGAGCCTGTGAATTATAAGAAAAAAAAAGACAGAACGATATAACCATGGCTGAGCACCTATGCCATCACCTGCAACTTGTATATTGCTTTGCTTTTCCCCCTCTGCAGCTGTAGGAATTGGTGTTCCTGGGTCCCTTGGCCTGCACAGTGTTTGCTATACCCAGGGTTATGCTCCTGAGTCTGATAGAAAACAGCTGTTTCGTAAACCAAAATCTTTAATTTCTTTCTTAGCCTTTAATGACCTGTGACTGCAGTAACAAAAATTGGATGCTATATATTCCCTTTTCCCTTTCTGGCTTTACAAGCACCATCTTCTTTAAAACTAGACATCAGTAGATGCCCTCACCCAAAAATCTGTTTGCAGTATATCAACGTACTACCAGGTTTCAAGGTTTTTGTATTCTTGTAACCTTCACAAACTGGCACATACTTACACCAGGCAGCAAAAACTATTAATGGTGCTAGGAAAATAACTACTGACTGTTCACAGGCCAAGAATAGCAAATATTGGGTAAGAAGTAAGAGGTGAACTGCTTGGGGTCAAAAGTGTAAAAATAAGAACAGACTGGAAAAATCAAATGAAAGATTGTTTCTTGTGGTTAGCTCAATTCTTCTTTAGCTAACCTCAACTTCCTGTA
>NC_056739.1:299110896-299140896 GCF_019279795.1 Protopterus annectens
GTCACTTTTCTCTCGCTGCTCTCAGTGAACCACAGTGTCTTCCAGTACCCCTTTACCTACAGTAACTGCTTTACAAACAAATGATTATTTTCACACACACACACACACACACACACACACACACACACACACACACACACACACACACACACACACACACTTCCCAAGAAAGGCTGTAAGACTTCTTCAAGTCCACAGAACTTTCTTTCTTGCATGTACTACCATCACTCTGGATATGACCAGAGATAACCATTTACCAAACCACTTCTGATTTAGCCAAATATAGATTATAACACACAATACATTTTATTGGTAGAAAGCTCATATGATTTAGCTAATTGGAGGCAGAAACCACAGCTTGCCACCCTACAGCACTCAATATTCCCTTTCCAGATAATAAATATAATTAATAAATAAATGCCAGCTACTATAACTCAAACATGAATAAATTAAACTATACTTAAAAACAGTGCTGATACCAAGTATAGATGAAGACATCAAAATAGTACTCAGGGAAAGAAACATAACAGTCAGTTCAGAACACAGATGATGTGCAGAAAACCTTGATCTTCAGCTACGTAAATATCCTGTCTCTTTCAAAAGTAAAACAGAGCCTTAAGTATTCCTTTAGAGAAACTAGCACATGGCAGAATTAAAAAACAAACCTTTACATATGTATCCTAATAAAAGTTTTACATTTCCTTAACTATGAGAGTTACAAGTTTATAATCATGACAGCCTGATTCCATGTGCAAAAATGAGAAAAAGAAGTTTTGAATAGATGGATTCCAGTATAGAAACCAGGTCAACAGATTACATCAATTCAGTTGCCACAAAAAAACAGGTGTAATGGGCTGGCTAAGACTAAATGTCTGTTAACTATTTGCATACTAAGGGCGGTTTCACCTCATAGTTCTCACCGCATGCATCTTTAAAGGAAACTGCAATTGCATTTCTTGACCCTTGACTTTCCTGACTCTCAGCAGTTGTGTGACTTAACACCAGTTAAGTATTTTCCTGAGAAATTTCAGCAAATTACATTTCAAATACATTCCTTGCATTTTTCTTCCATTCATCTGCTTTTAGACTCAAAAAGAGAAAGACCACAGGATTACACACATTCTGAATACTAAAGCAGAGTTCACTTACAGTTTATAAAGGTGCCAACAGTGTGCAACAGGGAAGAAAAAATTATCATATTTTAAGTCAGCTTTCTTTAGCCTGGAAAATCCATAACACCACAAAACCTACTGTTAAAACTTACAATCACCTGTTTACTAAGATAAAATCTTTAGCACCCAATCAAGCTTTTATACAAACATGCTAACATGTTCTACACCTCTAACACCTCCAATCAGCATTTACAAAATTGTCTAAAAGATAGTTCACATTATTAAATGGGCAAATTGTCAAGTTGCAAAACATCAAACTCAAAAGTTCAAAACTGCAAAACACCAAACTTGTACAAAGCACTGTTAAAGCATTTTTTATGCAGGGGAGCAAACCTCCATGGAACCCGAATGTGGGTGCTCCATCCCCCTGCATTACGTTATTAATGGGTATTAACCCTGACCCTAGCACTGCCCCTTCCCTCAAACCTAAACCTACACCTTACCTTCATAAAAACTTTCCTGCAATACTGTGACTACACAATAAACACTCAGACACACAAATTCATAAACACACACAAACAACTCCATATGTATTCCCTAACCTAACTCTGACCCTATCAATAAAATATATATGGTTCCCCTTCACAAGATCGAATGAATGGAAGCTCGAAACCCATAAACTCGAGCCCAGAATCTCGAACTTCCATTCACTCGAAATTGTGAATGGGAAGTTTAGGGCTTAAAAAAAAAGAGTTCACTTACCTTTTTGCAAGGGGCAAGGTCCCCCTGCATCCTCACAGCTAAATCTAAATGCTCCGTGACCGCACTATAGCAGAGGACAGGGAAATCTTCTGGTTTGCGCTTATGCATATAACGCAAACCAGAAGATTTCCCTGTCCTCCGCTGTAGTGTGATCTCAGAGTAGGAATATTTAAGTAGGGGGGTGTGGGAGGTGCAGGGGGGTGTCTGTTTTTTTTTTTTAGTTCCCCTTGCCATTTTTGAGTTTTTGTAAATTCGAGAGATTCTGGTTTCGGGGTATGAATTTTGAGTTTACAGAAATTCGGTCATGTGAAGGGGAACCATATATATATATATATATATATATATATATATATATATATATATATATATATATATATATATATATATATATATATATATATTGCAACTTCATGAGTCTGTCATTTTTAAACTTTGTAATCTTATATATATGTTATCCACATTGTGTTTGTTTGATTCAAAAACAGCTTTGCATTTCTCTAAGTGTAAGTATCACAAACTAATTTTGCTCAAAGCCTATTTTAGTGCTACTGGGGCTTGCATTGTTCTCCTCTGTACTGCAACTGTGGAGTTGGCATATACAAGTTTTAAGGGTGGTGGGTCAATCCCACAGCAACAAAGAAAAAAAAAGAGATTTACTATTATTTATTTTCATGACAATTGTACTTGTGCAGTTTTCCTTGATGAGTTGATATAAATTCTTTCAATTAATAATGTCGTGCTATGATGTTAATCAGTAGTGTATCTCTATTCTTTATTGTGCAGCTTCTCCCCAGGTCTTCAGTGAAACCACAATCAGATCTGAACTCAGTCACTCAATTCGAGTTAACAAAAGAAAATAAATAAATAAATAAATAAATTATATTCTCACACACACACACACACACACACACACACACACACACACACACACACACACACACACACACACACACACACACACACACTTATACTTTATCTAATTAGCTCACAAATATTTAATTGCATTTTCAGCTATATGCAACTGACAGATAATACTTTCAATCCATGCCTTTTTGTTCTTGTTTTTGCCAGTTATTTTCTAACACTCCTGTCAATTCCGTGCACACTCTGTCTCAGTATGCTACCTCATGGAATCTTTGAGATTAGTACTTATAGTTTCATAGAGGCTCCCTAAATCTAGCTACCTGCAAGGCTTAGGGGAAATGTTAGTATATAATACCCATATGTCATATCATTATCACTTTTATTCTAACATATTACCATAATTTTTTCAAAACGTCTTGCTTTAACAGTTGGATTAACATAAAAATTCTTCTTCTTCAGTGAAAGATGCATACGGTCTTCTGAACTCGTGCCATTCATCCATACACCCAAAAATTCCATTCATCTATCCATCCTTTCAATGACACTGTCCATTCGCTCATCTGTTCATCCATCTATCTATTCATCAATCTGCTCATACTGCACAGTGATTTATTCATCGATTGTCATCCTTCCACCCATCTAATCAGTCATCATTTTCTTTTATCTTATCAATTTTCTTCATCCTTTTATCGAGTTTATTACCCTATGGATTTGTCAACCTCCTTTCCATTAAAGCATGAATCCATCCAGGCTTTTTTTTTTTTTTTACATTTTATTTATTTGTTAACCAGGGCCATCCATTTAGCCATCATTTTTTAAAATTATTTATTTATTATATATTCATTTACCAAGTATTCAGGCCGGACTAAGTCCCATTTTAAATTGTAACCTGGCCCAAAGCCTGACTTATGTCACTATGTAATGTTTTTTTGTCAGTCAATTTTGTTAATTATATGTTTCTTTGAATTTGTTTAGGTCTCTGTTAGTATTCAAATACTCAGTTATTTACAATTCAGTACATGATATGCTCCATGTTGTGCTGTCTCAATAACTTTCTTAGTTACCTTAGTAAACAAAGTGTACTAATGTATAGATTTTAGATCTTACTAATTGTATTATTATCATTTTTATTGTTTGTGGAGCTTTTCTCCTGGGTCTCCACTGAAAACGGGCTCCACGGCTCAGTTGGACACTACCCGGTTAGCACATGCAAATAAATAAATAAATAAAGGCACAACACAACTCATGGTACAAAAAAGCGTTAGAAAATTTTCACTTCATAAAGAATACATTATTCCAAGTTAAAATTAATGATTGTGAAAGAAATGACATCAAAAAAATCACACAGACCAAACAATATTTTGATAATGAAATCAGAATGTGCTGTCACTAAGTTTTAGTTACTACAGAATTAGAACCTGAGGTGCATGTCAAACAACTCTTCACCCAACAGTCCTGAAATAGTGACATGCACAGAATTTTGTAAGGTGATGCAGTAGGCCAGGTTTGAAAAGCATATTTTTCATTCCTAATCTCCTGTGGAAGAATATTCTAGTTTACAGGATTACTTTACTAAAACTATTTTCAGCTAAAGTAAGTCATTAAGCTGTTCTTTTTGGGGATAGTGCACCATGTTTTTTGACAGGGCAGTGGGTAATTGCAGGGGTTGATTGACAACCTACTTCCTAAAAGAGGCAGACGTTTGGCTGTAGTAGTCTGTAAGTGAGTGAAGGGAGTATAAGCTGCTTTGGCGAGTCATGGGCTATCCTACAAGACATCCATCCATCCATCCATCCATCCATCCATCCATCCATCCATCCATCCATCCATCCATCCATTCATCCATCCAAACAGCCTATTCATCTATTTGTCCTACCAACTTAGCTCTCCATCATTACAACAGCACCATGCTGGCTCAGTATGCAGATGATACTGCAATACTGTATAAATCCACTCAACCCTGGCTAATCTCCTAAAGACTCCAAGAGGCTGCTGATGCTCTAGAAATCTGGTTCTGCTCCTGGCTTATAGAGATTAACCCTGAAAAAAGCACGGCTATATGGCTAAGTAGATGCTCTGATAACACGATCACAATGTTCAACAAAGCCATCCCTTGGAAGGAATCTGTAAAATACCTCGGCGTTACAATGGACAAGCACCTTTTCTCGAAATCACATATAGAAACAAATATGGCAAAAGCAAGGAAAACCTACAATCAGCTCTACCCACTACTGAACAGGAAAAGTACCCTGAGCATTAAAAACAAATTGCTTCTTTACAGGACTACAGTCAGAGCTCAGATGCTCTACGCATCACCAGCATGGGGATATGCAACCTTCAGCCATATCAAAACCCTCCAGCGACTACAAAACAAAATCCTTAGACTCATCTTAAATGCCCCTTGGTATGAAACCAACATACAGCTGCACAGGGATACTCACTCACCAACCATAAAACAACTCATTCAAGATTCAGCGGCTAAACTATTTACACAGCTGGAAAACCATCTGCAGAGTGACATCAAGTCAATGATGAACTACAATGAATCACACTATAGAAAGCATAAAAGACCCAGAGCAAGCATGGACAACTAACTATCTATTATCATTTATATCATCTATATCATTACAACAGCCTATTCACTTATTCATCTACCCATATATTTCTACTGATCATGTCAGTCAGCCTTTCCTCTTATCCATTCACCACCATCCATGTGTTTATCCAATCAGCCAGTTCATTTTATCCATCCAGTCATTCAGGCTGTCCATTAACCTATCCAGTCAGTCTATACATATATACATCCCTTCAGCTACATGCCCAATCAGCCTTGTTGCCTCTCAAGCTAATCAACAAATCTATTTTTCTAGCCACCACAATCCTCCCATCATTCCATTCATTTTGTTATCCTTCCATCTAGCCAGCCCAATAGGCATTTTATTTTATCCATTTGCCAGCATACAACCATCCAGCCATCAATCCATCCTTCAGTCATGCATTTATACGTTTTTACCAAGCAAATGTGTTTCCTTATATTTTCATGGAAACAGGGGATCCTCCTATCCTTCCATATTTGTGTCATTGTTCATGTAAGGTTTGGTTCACAAAGGGGGCCTGCCCATGTAGTTGTAATCTTGTTTCAGACAAAGTATTAGTTAATTTAATTACCTGTGGGATAATTAGCCTCACCCCTAGGCCTATCAGCCCCATTATGTAGAATGCTCAAAACTGGTTCCCATCCCTAACGCTCACATCATTCACTCACAGCACATTCACAGAAAGATTACATCTAAAACATCATACTTGATATAGTTATTATAGCACTGAGAGGTTGCAGTACTTAACAACGAGGTACACAAGAATTCGGATTTACATGACAAAAAAGGGAAGTGTATTTTGGTTTGCACTTGATAGCACATACTCATGCATGGTGGACTGACATCAAGCGTCTTAAGATTTTTTAATAAACTAAAATAAAAAATAAAAAAATAAAAATAATTAGTTTTTAATAGAAGGGAAATGTTTATTACCAGTCCTTTGAGACTCAGTTTAACAGTATAAGCACAAGTGAATTGTTTTACAAATGATTTTATACTCTCTATTGCAGCATGTATTGGATGGCGGGGTCTATATTACATATCCAAACGCTTAAATGTTCGAATCGCTAAAGATAGACCTTTAGCAATCAAACATTTAAATGTTCGAATATGAATAAAAATAATAAAAAAAAAAACAAAAGGAAAAAAAAAAACTAAAGGTTGTAAGCAAGCTCCCCTGCACCCCCACACCCCCCACTACTTAAATATACCAACTCCAAGATCGCACTACAGTGTAGGGAATGGGAAATTTCCCGTTTCCGCACTGTAGTGCACTTTTTTAAATTTTATTTTATTACATATTTGAACATTTGAATGTTCGATCGCTAAAGGTCACTCTTTAGCAATTCGAACATTTAAGCGTTCGGATATGTAATATAGACCTGGATGGCGCAGTGGTGCAGCGGTAGCATTGTCACTTCACAGCAAGAGGTTCTCTGGTTTGATTCTTGGCTGGAGTATCTTCTGTGCGGTGTCTGCGTGTCCTCCCTGCGTTTGTGTGGGTTTTCTCTGGGTACTCCAGTTTCCTTCCACATTACAAAGACATGCATCTGGAACATTTCTTCCCGGGCCTCCACTGAAAACTGGCTTTGTTCCAAGTCAGACTCTCCCAGTAAACAAATGTTAAATAAATACGTGTATTTGTCATTCAGCTCTAGCCCTTGTGAAAACCCTGTATTTCAATCACCAGCCTTATTTTCTACTCTGACTGATCCAGGCATCAAAGCCTGTAGTGCCCATATATGGAATCAGGAGGAGTAACAGGACCTCAGACTTCTAAGCTGGGTTTGTATGCAATTAAGGGTTTTCACTCATACCTAACCTTGTCCACTGAGAGAAATGCTACATTCAGTGATGCAGAACTCTCCTGAACACATGTATGTTTCTACCCATGCTGCTTAGATGACATCTGAGATGTCCTTCTCTTTAAGCTAACTTGCTGTGGCTTAGCTGCTGCCTGTCTCTGCAGATATCAGTCCCCATAGCTCTTATGCTGCTATACCCTACCAAAGAGATGAGAGGGAGCATTCTAAAGGTTTCTCATGCCACTTATCTGGCTGTGTGTTCCTGAATAATTACACATTTTTGATGGTATTATAGTCAGGTATAAGGCCCTTGCTCCAGTGAGACTGCAATGCAAAACTTAATTTATTGTTCTCCTTTTTTAGCAATACATACAGTACAGTACAGCAATCAGGCATGAACGATTAATGTTTAATTAGATAGCAAATTCCATTGCAAGGGATACTGAATTTCTTATTCATGCCAAAGTGACTCAATATCATGACAGTGCCAGAAGATATACAAAGCAGCAATCATGGGGTTCCTAAAAGATCCTTAGACAAATCTTGACTTATTCTTACCACTACAAGTTTGTTCTTAAAATATGAAATGGCCCTTCCATAGAATCAAAGAATCATATATCAATTTAATAAACATCATCAAAGAAAGGAGTTTTTTTCTCATTCTTCTTCTTCCTGTAGGAGGTATGCTGTCCTTTAATGTAATTTTACAAAATGTAGACTGTGATGTCCTCTTAGATTTCTTGGAGGTCCATGTAGGTGTGTCTAAGTATGTGATCTGGGAAGTGTTAGTATGAGAATAGAGAGTGGGCCATCAGCTGTTCCGTTAACTAGTCATAAATATTAGAGTGTTTATTCAGACATGGGCTGTTGGATGTGCATATGAACATCCTGTCTCTATACGGTATGGAATAATATGGCCACTTTTGAAAGGCCGATTAATGTGGACAAATTTTACTTTTGCACTAACAAAAGGTGCATTGGGAGAGGCACAAGCCAGTGTATTTCCTCATACTGGTCCCAAGCCCAGATAAATGGGGAGGGTTACATCAGGAAAGGCATCTGGTGTAAACTTTTTGCTACTCCAAATATATGGACAACAATACACATTTCCATACTGGATCAATTGAGGCCCGGGTTAACGACGACTGCCTCCAATACTTTTAGCCAACAGGGTACTGGTGGGAATTGGGCTACTGTTGGTTGAAGGAGAAGGAGAAGAAGAGGGGGAAGGCATGCCCGGAGGCAAGAGGAGAGGAGGAAAGTTAGGATTGAAAACTTTGAATGTTGGCAGTATGACTGGTAAAGAGAGAGAGCTAGCTGATGTGATGGAGAGAAGGAAGGCTGACATATTGTGTGTGCAAGAGACCAGATGGAGGGGAGTAAGGCCAAGTGTATTGGTGTTGGGTTCAAATTGTTCTATCATGGTGTGGATAGGAAAAGAAATGGGGTACGGATTATCCTGAAGGAACAGTATGTCAAGAGTGTTTTGGAGGTGAAAAGAGTATCGGAGAGAGAGAGTGATATTTATGAAGCTGGCATGATGATGAATGTTGTTAGTGCATATGCTCTGCAGGTTGGGTGTATGGTGGATAAGAAAAAAAAAATTTGGAGCGAGTTAGATGAAGTGGTGGACAGTGTACTTCAAGGGTGAGAAAGTGGTGATTGGAGCGGATTTCAATGGGCATGTTGGTGAAGGGAACAGAGGGGATGAGGAAGTGATGGGTACGGGAGGAATGCAGAAGGCCAGATGGTAGTGGATTTTGTGAAAAGGATGGACATGGCTGTGGTGAATATGTATTTTAAGAAATGGGAGGAGCATAGGGTGACTTACAAGAGTGGAGGAAAATACACATTGGTTGATTATATCCTATGCAGGAGGGTCAGTCTTAAGGAGATTAGAGACTGCAAAGTGGTGATTAAGAAGAAGAGGCGGAAAGTGAGAGCAGTGCTAAGGATGAAATGGTGGAAGTTAAAGAAGGATAACTGTAAGGTGGAGTTCAGGGAACAGTTAAGACAAGCACTGGGTGGCAGTGAAGAGCTTTCAGATAGTTGGGCAGCCACAGCAGAGGTGGTAAGGGAGACAGCTAGAAAGGTGTTTGGTGTGACATTTGGACAGAAGAAGGAGGACAAGGAGACCTGGTGGTGGAATGAGGTAGTGCAGGAGAGTATACAGAGGAAGAGGTTGGTGAAGAAGAAGTGGGATTGTCAGAGAGATGAAGAAAGTAGACAGTAGTATAAGAAGATGAGGTGTATGGTGAAGAGAGAGGTGGTGAAGGCTAAGGATAGGATATATGGCAATTTGCATGAAAGGTTGGACACTAAGGAGGGAGAAAAGGAATAATACTGATTGGCTAGACAGAGGGACCGAGCAAAGAAAGATGTGCATCAGATTAAGCTGATTAAATATAATGAGGGACCTGTACTCACAGGTGAGAAGAGTGTGCTGAGCAGATAGAAAGAGTACTTTGAAGGGCTGATGAGAGAAGAGAATGAGAGAGAAAGAAGGTTAGACGATGAGGGGATAGTGACTCAGGAAGTACAATGGATTAGCAAGGAGAAAGTAAACACAGCTATGAAGAGGATGAAGAATGGAAAGGATGTTGGTCCAGATGACATACATGTGGAAGCATGGAGGTGTTTAGGAGAGATAGCAGTGGAGATTTTGACCAGATTGTTTTACGGAATCTTGGAAAGAGAGAGGATGCCCGATGCATGAAAAAGAAGTGTTTTGGTACCAATTTTTAAGAATAAGGGTAATGTGCAGAGCTGTAGTAACTACAGAGGGATAAAACTGATCAGTCACAGCTTGAAGTTATGGGAAAGAGTAGTGGAAGCTAAGTTAAGAACATAGGTGATGGTTAGTGGGCAGCAGTATGGCTTCATGCCAGGAAAGAGCACTACAGATGCGATGTTTGCTCTGAGGGTGTTGATGGAGAAGGTACAGTTGTGTACACTTAGCATAAATGTAGATGTTCGAGTATAATCACTGTTGCATTCCTAACATATGGTTCATCCGGCTTCCGGTAGCCCTCAGTCAGCCCGAATACCAGAGTCCTCGGTATATGATGTCGGCTGTTGCCGATTGTAAAACTGATATCAGAACGTCAGGTATAAAGGGAGGCAGCTGACGCCATTTCCTCAGTTTTTTTTGCCTTAACTGTCAGGAGCCCCAAAAAGAAGGCTAACCCAGGAAGGAAACACCCTGGAAACATGTCATACAAAATATAAAAATATATATAGTCTGTGCCTTAGGAAAAAAGGGGGAATAGAGGTTGGGAAACCAGGACTGAAACAGTGAATACACTCGAACATCTACATTTATGGTAAGTGTACACAACTGTACTATGTTCTTTGTGTTTCACTGCTGCAGTCCTCACATATGGGTTGATTCCCAAAGCCCAGGAAAAAGCCAAAAGGGGGGGGATGAATCACAGGTTAAGGGTTGGTAAGAAGGCCCTGAAAAACTGCAGAGGCAAAACCAGCCCTGGATTTAGAAAACAAGGGTACATTGTAATGCCTTGTGAAAGTATGGACAGAAGACCAAGTAGCTGCTTTTAGAATGTCCTTAGTAGGCACACCTCTCAGAAAAGCTGCAGAGATAGAGGCTGCTCTACTAAAATGGGTCCTAATACCCTGAGGCGAAACCTTCCCATGCTGTAGGTAACAAAAGTGAATACAATGAGCAATCTATTTGGAGATGGTTTGTTTCAAAATAGCTTTACCCTGAGCCCCAGAAGCAAAGCTAACCAACAACTGTTCAGATTTTCGAAAGGATTTAGTCCTGTCTAAGTAAAATCTCAGCTGTCTATGTACATCAAGAGAGTGCAGAATTCTTTCCCCTTTATTCTGCGGATTGTTGAAAAAGGTAGGCAGGTGAATAGACTGGTTAAGGGTTAAACTGGAAACCACCTTAGGCATAAAGGAGGGATTATTTCTCAGAGAAACCCGATCTGAATGAAAAATAATGAAAGGTTCTACTGCCATTAAGGCTTGCAGCTCCAAAACCCTTCTGGCTGAAGTAATAGCCAAAAGAAAAGCAGTCTTCCAGGAGAGAATCTTCAAATCTGCAGAGGCAGCTGGTTCAAAGGGAGGTAGAGTAAGCTTTTCCAGGACAAAATTAAGATCCCAAGCAGGAGTAGGAGCTCTTCTGGGAGGTCTAAGATTGCTAGCTTCCCTCAGGAACTGCTTCATTAAGGAGTGAGAAAAAATGGGTTGCTCAAAAGAACAATGAGCAGAAATTGCTGAAGCATGAATTTTGATTGAGGAAAAGGAAAGTCCACCATTAAGAAAACCTGCTAGATAATCAAGAATGAGGGAAAGAGAAGGATGAGAAGAGTCTGCTCCTTTAGCCAGCATCCAAGAGCAAAATCTCTTCCATTTATCTGCATAGGATTTTCTGGTGCTAGACCTCCTGGCCTCATGAAGAACTCCAACCACCTGTTGGGAAAGATTTAAAGTATTAGCCAGGCAGTTAAATGCAGAGTTTGAAGATGAGGACGAAGAAACTTTCCCCCTTCCTGAACCAACAGATCTGGTACCAGGGGAAGATGCCAAGGCTGAACCTGTGAAGGGTTGCGAAGGAGGGGATACCAATGCTGCCTGGGCCAATCTGGTGCTATAAGAATAGTCTTTAGTTTTTCATCCCTTATCTTTAGCAGAACTCTGGGAAGAAGAGGCAGAGGAGGGAATGCATAAACTGAGAGATGTGTCCATGGGAAGGACAAGGCATTCACCCTCCAAGTTGTTGTGTAACTCCTTTTTCAGAAGGTTGGAAGGAGATGACTGGTGTGAGAGGAGAAAAGATCCACTTGTGGAGTGCCCCAATGCTGAATGATGTGATGGAAAATGACCTTGTTCAGCTGGCACTCGTGAGAATCCAGAATATGCCTGCTCAAATGATCCACCAAGGAGTTTAGCCTCCCTGGCTGATACTGGGCTATTAGATGTAAGCTCATGGAAGCTGCTATGGACCATAATCTCATGCTTTGTCTGCACAAGGGGTAAGAATGAGTCCCCCCTGCTTGTCGATGTACCACATGACTGTGGTATTGTCTGTCCTGATCAGCAGAGTCCCAGGGTAGAGTAGGTCCTGAAAGCCAGCAAGGCCTGCTGCACCACCATCAGTTATTTTAAGTTTATGTGCAGATGAATCTGCGGGGTGCTCCAAGTCCTCTGTATGCCCTTGCCTTCCAGATGAGCCCCCCATGCAAAATCTGTGGTGTCTGTGGTGAGAGTCTGGCTGGCAGGTGGTGGGCAAAAAGGCAAACCCTTGTTCTGAGAACAGGCTGTCACCCACCAGAGGAACTCCATTTGCAGACAGGGAATTAGGGGAAGAATCAAGTCTAAGTCCTGTGTGTGTTGACACCAAATATTCTTGAGGTACCATTGAAGTTTTCTCATATGCAGCCTTGCATATGGGATCATCAGAATATATGAAGCAATGAACCCCAGTGCTTGCAGGAATTGCCTTGCAGAGAGCTGGGTCATGCTTGCCAAGTTCATGAAGTAAGCTGAAAGATCTTGCTTCTCTTGAGGGAGGAATACCATCTGGGTGGCTGTATTCAGGCTCGCTCCCAGGAAAACAATCTCCCTTGTAGGAACCAACTTTGACTTCTTTTTGTTGAGGGTGTAACCAAAAGAGGTGAGAATGTTCTTCACAAAGTCCAAATCCTTTCTAGTTGTTCTGGGGAGTTTGCTTGAATGAGACAGTCATCCAGGTAAGGATAAATTTGAATGTTTCTCTGCCTGCAAAAAGCAATGGCTGGAGCCAGGCACTTCGTAAAAACTGTGGGAGCAGTAGATAAGCCTAAGGGCAGTGCAGAGAATTGATAGTGTTGCTCCCCAGCCCTGAAACGAAGGAACTGCCTGCAACTTTCACTTATTGGGATGTGCAGATAAGCCTCCTTGAGATCCAAAGTTACCAGCCATGAATCCTTGCCCAGCATGGGTAGTAACTGTTGAAGAGTGAGCATCTTGAATTTGGGAATCACCAGAAATGTGTTTATAATAGACAGATCCAGAATAGGGCACCTGGTGCCTCCTTTTTTGGGTACCAGGAAAAGTCTTGAATAAAAACCTAGGCCTGCCTGATTTGCAGGAACTGGCTCTATAGCCCCCATAGTCAGTAGAGAAGAAATTTGATTTTCTACATCTGCCCTGACAGTTCTAGGTATGTCTGGGTACCCTTGTAGAACAGGGAAGGTGTGAAAATAAAACGTGTAACCTTGGTTTACTATATTGAGCACCCATTTGTCATCTGTAATGGTAGGCCATACCTCTGTGAACCTGGCTAACCTTCCCCCCCAAAGGAAACCCAGGGCCTGCAGAGGTAGGCACAAGAAGGCCAGAGTCATTGAGAATGCTTGCTTTGGGAAGCTGTCTTAGAACTCCCCGATTTAGCAGAAGAAGAATGCCATTGTTTAGCCCTTTGAGGGGCAGAAACCAGCCCTCTGGAAGATCTGAACCCCCTAGGCCTAGAACGACCCTGCTTGCCAGGATCAGGGAAAGACCAATTTTTGGAAGGATAATGCCTACTGAACCGAGGAGGCTGAACCTAAAGGAAATCTTTTACAGCTTGCATAGATTTCGCCTTATCCTCCAACTTCTTCAGTACCTCCTCAGCCTTATTACCAAAAAGATTGTCTTTGTGCAAAGGAACATCCAGCAATTTAGATTTAACAGGTTCAGAAAGAGGCTGCTCCCTGAGCCAAGCATGCCTTCTAATAATGGAACCAGTGGATGCTGCTCTGCAGGAAGCCTCCAAAGTGTCAAAACCACAATGAAGTGAATGCTTATTAGCTAAAGTGGCAGAATTCAGTAAGTCTTGTAAATCTTTGTTCTCAGACATGGAAGGAATATCCCCAAGTTTAGCCTTAATAGCCTCCAAAGTATGCTGCTGATACTTAAGCATGTGAAAAAGGCAATTCATAGACCTAATGGTAAGAGTTGCAGAGGTATAGACTTTTTTACCCCACCTGTCCAAGGCCCTAGACTCCTTATCAGAAGGCACAGGGTTTTTCGCAATAGTAGCCTTAACACCCTTGGGACCTTGAAAAATAATTTCAGGATCGGCAGTAGGGTTTTTAAAAAGGAATTGATGTGAATCAGGAACCCTATAATACCTATCAGGTTTTCTGGGGGCAGGAGGAACAGAATTAGGAGTTAAAGACTTTTCCATGAAAACATCATCCACAACTTCCAAAACTGGAGGTATAGCCAGAGGCGTATGCTCTGGAAAATCCAAAAATTCCTTGATTCTTTTCTTAGACTGAGGAAAATCCTGACATTCCCATTTAAAGTGTTCCCTAAGAGTATTCAAAGTATCCCCAAAGGAAAAATCTTCTGGAGGGGAGGCAGAAGGGATAGAGTCCTCAGCATCAGATTCCTCAAAGCCAGAAAAAAGTTGAGAATTTCCTTCTTCACCAGCAGAAATACTGGAAACCTCAGAATCTGAGACAGACAAAACATAAGGAGACAATTCCCTAGCCCTCTTGGAAGGGGGGGGGGTGAGAGACCCTAATCAGGGAACAATCACCAGCCATCTTTACCAACTGGAACTGAGGCACAGGAAGGGAGGCCGGCACCCGCTTGTGAGCCGGTTTGCAGCTGGAAGGTTTGCTAGCAATCCAGAGGGACTTGGGAGGCCTAGCAACTGCAGAAGTCTGAACTAAGGTAGTTGGTTTGGTTCTGGTCTCATGTCAAAAAGAAGAGGTGTCAGAAGACGGTACCTGCATAGCGACTCCGGACCCATCTAAGGCGGTGACAGGCGGAGGGTCAGAAGATGAAATAGCAGCCTGCAGCATGGTTGACTCCATAAAGGCCTCGGCAGAGGCCTGTGGCTGAAAATCTGCAGACTGCAGGGGCTGCGAAAGTGCCTCACTGACTACCGCTGTGCTGACGATCAATTTTACCGGTGCGTCGTCAGCAGATTTAACCCTAGGCCTGTCGTGGTCCTTGTCTCTGAATTTCTTAGGTATATCCGAAGTCGGGAGACCAGAAGAGACCATACCAACAAACTTAGGCCGGACTCCGAAATGCTTATACAAAATCTTAGCTCTACGGCGTATGGTACGCGGGTTAAAGGAAGCACAGAGATCGCAGTTAGGGATGTCGTGCTGAAGGCCCAAACAAGTTATACAATAGGAATGAAAATCACAGTATGGAATCTGTTTTCCACAGGCAAGACAGTTATTAACTTTATCTGACATTTGTTAAAGCAAGAAAAAAGGATCCCCAACGGGGTACTTATCTGAAGGTGTCTTCAACTTGGTAGTCAAAAAGCAAAAAGAAGGTAAACAGCCAACCGGTACTAGTGTGAATTGCATCTGCTTCGATTCCGTGACACAAAAGACTGAGGAAATGGTTCGGCTGCCTCCCTTTATACCTGATGTTCTGACATCAGTTTTACAACCAGCAGCAGCTGACGTCATATACAGAGGACTCTGGTATTCGGGACGACTGAGGGCTGCCGGGAGCCGGACAACCCATATGTTAGGACTGCAACAGTGAAACACAAAGAACATGTATAGAGAAGGTCAGAAGGAGTTGCATTGTGTCTTTGAGGACTTAGAGAAAGTATATGACAGGGTGCCTAGAGAGGAGTTTAGTATTGTATGAGGAAGTCGGGAGTGGCACAGAAGTATGTAAGAGTGGTACAGGATATGTATAAGGGCAGTGTGACAGTGAAGAGGTCTGCTATAGGAGTGTCAGATGCATTCAAGGTGAAGGTGGGATTACATCAAGGATCAGCTCTGAGCCCTTTCTTATTTGCAATGGTGATGGACAGGTTGACCAACGAGAACTGACAGGAGTCCCCATGAACTATGATGTTTGCAGATGACATTATGATTTGTAGTGAGAGTAAGGACAGGCAGCTGAGACCCTGGAGAGTTAGAGATATGCTCTAGAGAGGAGAGGAATGAAGGTCAGCAGAACTAAGGCAGAATATATATGTGTGAATGAGAGGGAGGATAGAGGAATGGTGAGGATGCAGGGAGTAGAGGTGGTGAAGGTGGATGAGTTTAAATACTTGGAATCAATAGTTCAGATGATGGTGAGTGTGGAAGAGAGGTGAAGAAGAAAGTGCAGGCAGGGTGGAGTGGGTGGAGAAAAGTGTCAGGAGTGATTTGTAACAGACGAGTACCAGTAAGAGTGAAAGGGAAAGTCTACAAGATGCTAGTGAGACCAGCTATGTTATATGGGTTGGAGATGGTGGCACTGATGTAAAAGCAGGAGTCAGAGATGGAGGTGGCAGAGGTAAATGTGTTAAGATTTGCATTGGGTGTGACGAGGATGGACAGGATTAGAAATGAGTATATTAGAGGGTCAGCTCAGGTTGGACGGTTTGGAGACAAAGCCAGAGAGGCGAGATACCATTGGTTTGGACATGTGCTGAGGAGGGGATGCTGGGTATATTGGGAGAAGAATGCTAAGGATAGACCTGCCAGGTAAGAGGAAAACAGGAAGGCCTAAGATAAGCTTTATGGATGTGGTGAGAGAGGACATGCAGATAGTTGGTGTGACAGAGCAAAATGCAGAGAACAGGAAGAAATGGAAACAGATGCTCTGCTGTGGCGACCCCTAACGGGAGAAGAAAGAAAAAGAAGAAGACTAACAAAAGGTGCAAGGCTGCCACAAGCAAATGCCTCTAGTCTTTTCCTAATATAAACTGTCTATATGGAGTCATGTACCAATATCAGACTAATGCACCTTTGCTGTGAGCTTTAATATCTCTGTCCAACCCTACATTATTTAATTATCAGGTATAGATTACTCTGGGACTCAGTAATGTTTGTACCAGAATAAAAAGATATTACAGACCTTAATAGAATGGGTATTTATAAAATGATTATTTGATACATTCACCTTACTACTTTTATCATGAATTTTAGTTCCCTTGCAGGTGCACTCTCCCATTTGACAATGGACAACTATTCCACAATGGCTTTAAGACTTAAGCAAACCCCAGCGGTGTCCAGTTCTTTGTAGGCAGTCTCACTGTTTGACTCCTCTCAAAGCATTTACAATGTGGAAAGTTCTTATGTTTGATGACAAAACAGCATAAGAACTCTAACTGTAGCAATGGAAGTTAGATCATAACTCAGGACAATCATAGGCACTGTTTTTTTGTCTCAAACAGGAACATGACACTAACAGCTGCTGCCACTGCCAGTGCCTCAAACTTCGAAATAAGTAATGGCCAGTTGAGAGAGAAGCTTGAAACCTTTATCCTAGCCCTACTTAGACAGTGATGGAAGTCAAATGAAAACAAATTGGATGGTTCACTGAAACATCCCAGGAAGAAAAAGGAGGAGCACATGGTAATAAATATGGAATCAAGACCTAAGGCCTTTCAGCGTAAATGGCTTTTGAACTCCAGTGTCCCTTCAATCTATTACGGCCTCTTGTCTGACTTTCTGTGTTGATTTTTCTGTTGAAATTATAATCCAGCTATAAACTTTCAGATGTCCATGATGTCATATAAATGGGCACTTTGTAGCCAGCTGTAAGAAATGAGGTGCAGATATTAGAAGCTGCATCACTTCACTCACATGTGCCTTCTGTGTTTCCACAAAAGTAAATGTTAAAGATCTTTTAAAATCTCGACTTCTGTAGAGAAAGGTCTATGAAATGTGTAGGAGTCTTTGTCATGTACTATTAGTGTGTTCTTTACTGGATAAGTACATTGGAACTTGACACTGCTGGCTTGGTTCCTTACATGCTACTGTGGAGTCTCTAAGGTCATTCATGCTGAATTTATAAATTTCTGCACAAAACAGCACTTCAGCACACTCTGTTTTTAAAATCTCCATGAGGTGTTTTGTACAAGAAACTCTTAAAAATGTCACTGCAATCACTCTGGGACTGTATAATATTCAGCCCAGAAACTAGACTTGCATCGTCAGAAGCAATGACAGCCTTTAGATGTACAGAGCAGCGTTCACCATTAGCCTGTGTGAAAGGGCACTCTCCAAAGTAGCACTTACTCTGTGGAATGATATTCCACCGAATGTTAGTAACCTTGATAATTTACTATTTTTTTCAAAAAAATGACTTAAAGACCATCTGTTCAAACAGAAGACATGGAAATGTTTTTGGAACACTGGCCAATGACATTGTGCTTGACCCCTGCATGCTACAAATTGCATTTTACCAAAGCATTTTGTATCTTCCTGTGCTTTTTATAAGAGAATGGAAGGGAGTGACATTTATTGAATTATTTCAGAATACTGTTCACCCCTTTTCATATTCCCTTTTTTACTACGGTTTGTATCATATGTTGATCTAGAGACTAATTTACCTATCACTTGAGCACATTCCCTACCTAGACATTAGAACAGCTGTACCAAAGTCCAGTCTGCTGCTCTTCATTGGTGCATAGGCAACAGCATAGTGAAATAGTGGGTGGAAGATGACAGATGATCATTTTTCAGTGCATCATTGACACTTAGAAATGAATACTGGTATTGCATTTGTAGTCAGAACAGAAGTGATTTAGTGCACTATATAGGGAATAAACTTTAGCAGTTAGCAAGCAGTTTGCTGCAGTTTAAAAAGGAAAAAGAACATTTTTCATATTTCAGTTTATTAACAGCCACACAGCCATGTGACTGCCAATATAATTGTCAAAAACAAAATCAGTTTAAAATCAGCTCAGGATTTTATTATATAACATATGGACACTTATATTCTTACTGGTATTTATATGATAAATGGGCTTATGATTTATACATTTCAGAAATTTCCAGACTTAATTATTGTTTCACCAGGTGCAGAGGTAGCATTGTTGCCTCACAGCAAGAGGTTCTCCCATTCGATTCTCGGCTGGAGCGCCTTCTGTGTGGAGTCTGCATGTCCTCCCCGCGGTCGAGTGGTGTTCGAAAGACATGCGTGAATGGGCATGCCTTCATTGAAGGTTGGGCATCGGGCTGGCTCCTCTGCACTGCAAAAATCTACTGCCAATCATTACCAGAACGGAGTTCCGCTGTGGCGATCCCTAACCGGGAAAAGCCGAAAGAAGAACAGAATTATCGTTTCATCAGCTTGTACTTTTACCCACCTTTGCTGGATGTTCTCATCAAAATAGAGTTGTTGAGTGTAATTGTGTGGCAGAATTAGTATTCTAGCGGCAGCAGCAAGGCACCATTCACACAACATTGTCTTTAAGGTGCCTTGCTGTTGGATGAGCTGGCTAGCGGTTTGGATATCTGTCATGATTATGACACAACATTTTCGGAGTGGTGAATCTGGCTTTTTTTAATTAAATACTGATCACATCCTTTTCACAGCTTTATTCCAGTCATCTTACATCTCTTTGTAGTTTGAAAAGAAATAAACGTATTTTGGCTGATGTACTGATAGCTGCAATGGCAGAAAACATCTTTATTTATGTATGTATGTGTGTAAGTATGTATGTATTTATGTTTGTATGCATGGGTGCTCTGTTAATCAGGTTAACCCTACAGGGTAGATCCCATTTTCAGATTGGTTCCAGGGACAGAAGATCCCAATGGTCACAAGGCATGGTATAATAAGTTATTAATTAGCATAACAGACAAGTGTTTGCTTCAAGTTGAATACCCAACCGATAATACTTTAGTGATGCTTCTGCTCTTCGGCTTTATCTAACTTAGAAACAGAGGATATAGAAATCATTTGGCAAATAAGACCTGTTGGGTTTGCTCATTAGCCTACCTAATGGATAAATTGCAATTCTTGTTAATGTATATGATGTTTTTTCTAATATCCTGCTAGAATCAGCTAATGTCATGCATTCCTGAATTCTTCCCCAGTTTTTAATACTAAGACTTTATCATTAAGGCTGTTCTACACATTTACAACCTCTCTATGACAAAATACTTTCTGTTACTAGGGCAAGTAGAGTTATCCCCCCTCCACTCTCATTGAGTAGCACCTTGCATGAATGTTTTCTTTCTTTCAACCAAGAAGCTCTGACACTGCCTTCTGTCCTCCTTCTCCCTTTATTTTAGTCCTACTTTTCTGCTTCAGAAAATGATGGTAATGACCTTCTCTTCACCACTCAATTTTTTCTTTGTTTGCATGCCTGGGATTATCTTACAATTCTGTACCCATGCACTGATTTCCTTAAAATATACAGTAATTGGATTATCTTACATTTCCATACCCATGCACTGATTTCCTTAAGATATATGGTAATTGGATTATCTTACATTTCCGTACCCATGCACTGATTTCCTTAAGATATATGGTAATTGGATTATCTTACATTTCCGTACCCATGCACTGATTTCCTTAAAATATACAGTAATTGGATTATCTTACATTTCCGTACCCATGCACTGATTTCCTTAAGATATATGGTAATTGGATTATCTTACATTTCCGTACCCATGCACTGATTTCCTTAAAATATACAGTAATTGGATTATCTTACATTTCTGTACCCATGCACTGATTTCCTTAAGATATATGGTAATTGGATTATCTTACATTTCCGTACCCATGCACTGATTTCCTTAAAATATACAGTAATTGGATTATCTTACATTTCCGTACCCATGCACTGATTTCCTTAAGATATATGGTAATTGGATTATCTTACATTTCTGTACCCATGCACTGATTTCCTTAAAATATACAGTAATTGGATTATCTTACATTTCCGTACCCATGCACTGATTTCCTTAAGATATATGGTAATTGGATTATCTTACATTTCCGTACCCATGCACCGATTTCCTTAAGATATATGGTAGTTGGATTATCTTACATTTCCGTACCCATGCACTGATTTCCTTAAGATATATGGTAATTGGATTATCTTACATTTCCGTACCCATGCACTGATTTCCTTAAGATATATGGTAATTGGATTATCTTACATTTCCGTACCCATGCACTGATTTCCTTAAGATATATGGTAATTGGATTACTTACATTTCTGTACCCATGCAATGATTTCCTTAAAATATACAGTAATTGGATTATCTTACATTTCCGTACCCATGCACTGATTTCCTTAAGATATATGGTAATTGGATTATCTTACATTTCCGTACCCATGCACCGATTTCCTTAAGATATATGGTAGTTGGATTATCTTACATTTCCATACCCATGCAGTGATTTCCTTAAGATATATGATAATTGGATTATCTTACATTTCCGTATCCATGCACTGATTTCCTTAAAATATACAGTAATTGGATTATCTTACATTTCCGTACCCATGCACTGATTTCCTTAAGATATATGGTAATTGGATTATCTTACATTTCCGTACCCATGCACTGATTTCCTTAAAATATACAGTAATTGGATTATCTTACATTTCCGTACCCATGCACTGATTTCCTTAAGATATATGGTAATTGGATTATCTTACATTTCCGTACCCATGCACTGATTTCCTTAAGATATATGGTAATTGGATTATCTTACATTTCCGTACCCATGCACTGATTTCCTTAAGATATATGGTAATTGGATTATCTTACATTTCTGTACCCATGCACTGATTTCCTTAAAATATACAGTAATTGGATTATCTTACATTTCCGTACCCATGCACTGATTTCCTTAAGATATATGGTAATTGGATTATCTTACATTTCCGTACCCATGCACCGATTTCCTTAAGATATATGGTAGTTGGATTATCTTACATTTCCGTACCCATGCACTGATTTCCTTAAGATATATGGTAATTGGATTATCTTACATTTCCGTACCCATGCACTGATTTCCTTAAGATATATGGTAATTGGATTATCTTACATTTCCGTACCCATGCACCGATTTCCTTAAGATATATGGTAGTTGGATTATCTTACATTTCCGTACCCATGCAGTGATTTCCTTAAGATATATGGTAATTGGATTATCTTACATTTCCGTACCCATGCACTGATTTCCTTAAAATATACAGTAATTGGATTATCTTACATTTCCGTACCCATGCACTGATTTCCTTAAGATATATGGTAATTGGATTATCTTACATTTCTGTACCCATGCACTGATTTCCTTAAAATATACAGTAACTGGATTATCTTACATTTCCGTACCCATGCACTGATTTCCTTAAGATATATGGTAATTGGATTAACTTACATTTCCGTACCCATGCACTGATTTCCTTAAGATATATGGTAATTGGATTATCTTACATTTCCGTACCCATGCACCCATTTCCTTAAGATATATGGTAGTTGGATTATCTTACATTTCCGTACCCATGCACTGATTTCCTTAAAATATATGGTAAGGGAGGGAAGGCATTCAACTTCCCCTCTGTATAGCTCATTCAACACTGCCTTCTAGTCTTGGTTGCTGCTCTTGAGAAACTGCCAAATACCAGAATCTTCATCTGCAAAGAAATGGTGGAACTTCCATGACAAATAGGTTACCAGCCGTCCCTCTTTGTGAAGGACAGTCCCTCTTTGAGGATTAGTGTGCCACGGGGGTAAAAAGTGAAAAAATGGCAAATCTCCTGAGATTTTATGAGAAACAAACATTTCAAAAGCCTTCTTTAAAGTTGCATAAAACAATTATTTTGTATCTGAAACACCTAAATATTATATGGAGCAGAATAAGCAACTGAAATGCTACAATAATAAGCTTTTATTTTGGCAAAAACAGTGATGTTCAGTCCTTTGCATTGGTTGTTATAGTTTGTCCTGTACAATTTCATGTTTCACAAAAATGTTCCACTTTGGGCATGTGAAAAGGTGGCAGCCTGACCATGCAAATTTTATTCAGTAAACAATATCCACAGCCATCTTAATCTAGTTGACATCAAATTTCTTTTTGTTTATAACACTTGTCTACTCAGCTCAACAGTACTGCGAACACAGCTGCTTAGTTCTAGTTCTACTAGCCTAAAAGGCTAGTATGCAGCTCAGCAAACTCCTGCTTGGTGCCCTGCAGAGTTCTACAGCAGCAGAGAGACAAAAGAAAGACTTTGGAGTGATTTATCATTTTTCTACATTTTCTTGCTGCTTTTAGCTAATTCCACCTAAAACGTTGATTTTCTAGAGTTTCTGTGATTTAAAAAGCTTGTTTCAACTACATATTGTACTTATTTTACTGCCTGCACTTTAACAAAGTCATTTTTGTATTTAAATTACCTGTTTAACTGTTGTAGGCTACACACTCAAGAGTGATAGCCATTTCTGTGTATTTAAAGTGTTTTTTTGATTGTATCTGCTTTATTTTCTGAAAAAAAAAACAAAAAAAACAAACAAAAATACTTGTTTTCCCACCTTTCTAAGCTAGTATAGTCCAGTTTTCAGGTTAGTGCTGAATTCAGGGCTGTGTTACAAGTTTCTATGTTTGCCCATACCTTACTTGGATAGAAGGAAGTTTCTCTGTTCACTGTGAGAGAGGGAGCTTTGAGCAGCCTATTTATCCCTGGAGGAGTGGTTTCAGCCCAGAAATTAGTAGTTTATTGGCCATTTTGGGCTAATTCTATCTCTTTCATTTCCCTGCTATAAAACCCGCATTTGCAAGGTTTTTGTGCTAGTATACAGCTCAGCAAGCTCCTGCATGGTGCCCTGCAGAGTTCTACAGCAGCAGAGAGACAAAGGAGAGACCTTGTAGTGATTAAGTATCATTTTTCTGCATTTTCTTGCTGCCTTTAGCTAATGCCACCTAAAATACCGATTTTCTAGAGTTTCTGTGATTTAAAAACCTGGTTTCAGCTACATATTGTACTTATTTTACTGCCTGCACTTTAACAAAGTCATTTTTGTGTTTAAATTACCTGTTTAACTGTTGTAGGCTACACAATCAAGTGTGATAGCCATTTCTGTGCATTTAAAGTGTTTTTTTGATTGTATCTGCTTTATTTTCTGAAAAAAAAAACTTTTTTACTGCCTTTCTAAGCTAGTATAGTGCAGTTTTCAGGTTAGTGCTGAATTCAGGGCTGTGTTACAAGTTTCAGTGTTTGCCCATACCTTACTTGGATAGAAGGAAGTTTCTCTGTTCACTGTGAGAGAAGGAGCTTTGAGCAGCCTATCTGTCCCTGGAGGAGTGGTTTCAGCCCAGAAATTAGTAGTTTATTGGCCATTTTGGGCTAATATCTATCTCTTTCATTTCCCTGCTATAAAATCCGCATTTGCGCAGCTCTAAGTGCCAGGCAGCACCGGTTAGCTAGGGTATAACTATTCCCAGCTTCACAAAGTCTACTCTTCAATTTTTCCCTTGGAACTAGGCAAAATTTCAACTTAAGCACTCAAACCATTCACTTCTCATACCGGCACTTGCTCAAAACTCATAGCAAGCACTAATAAACCTTAGCACTAGATCCCTCTATACTGTAGAGAAGGACAAGGGTCTCTATTCGACCTTACCAGCCAATCAGTAAAACAGTTCACTGTACCGATCCAGGCATGTCCAAAGGGCAGTTTCAGGTGTACTCTCTGGTCCAACTGGTGAATCTGGGCGTTTTGAGGCAATGTTACAATTGCCTCATGTACACAGACAACCCTCTTCTCCTTCCACCAAACACTAATACATGTGAGAGATGCAATTATACAGCCAAACTGGAGGCTAAGCTCTCTCAACCCAAGACTGGACCAGGCAGTCAAGAGGAAAAGGGAATTACTTGCATCACACCACCAGTCTCACACAGACATATGAAACCAGCACCGCCAAAAAACATACATAAATATACAAAAACATACTTGGAGGCTCTAAATAAAAATCTGCAAAAGCAACAGAGACCTCCAAAGCAGACATCCAAGCAACCTCCACCCCCCAACACAAACCATGAAACACATACTTCACAAAACCAGTGTGCCACAATATCACAGCCCTTAAGGCAAAATAACATACCCAACACACTAGTAATAGGTGACTCTATAGTCACGCACACTGACGTCCCACTCACTAGGCTGAACAAGGAGAAGGTTACTGTTAGCTGCCTGTTGGGTGCCAGGATCCGCCACATAACACAAGCACTCAGGTCAGAACAAGTACAAATATGACTCTGTCATTGTCCATGTTGGTGTGAATGACCTGAGCTGTACCTCCCTGGACTACATGAAAAGAGATATGGAGGAGCTCTCTGATCACGTAGCCCAGGCCGGTATGACCCTGACTCTGAGTAGCATCCTGCCCTCACCAAGAATGATACCATGGTATAGAGAAAAAATTATCAATTTCAACAATTGGCTAAGCTTCTGGTGTCATTCAAAGGGAATCCAGTGTCTGTCAGCCTGGGATGACATGCTTGACAAGCCACGCTGCTTTGCTAGAGATGGCTTGCACCTGTCACCCTTAGGCTTTTGAATACTGGCCAAGGCTCTTGCCACCCCTATAGTGCCTTTTTTTAGGCAAGGCTCAAAAGACAAACCCACTGCCATAAATAGCACAAGTAACAAAAAACTGAGGGTAATGCTACTCAATGCCAGACGTCTAAACCTCAAAATGCATGCACTTGAGGCACTCCTCAGTATGGAGAAAACTGATATATGTGCAGTAACAGAAACCTGGTTTAAGGCTCCAGGGAGCACCCCAGCACTGCCAGGCTACAACTCATACCATAAATTTCTGCCACAAAACCTGGACCAAAATACAAAAGGTGGGGGAGTATCCATATTCATCAAGGATACCCACACCTCCAGGTTAGTGGCTCAGCACGATGCTTCAGAGATCATCCACGTGCAACTAACAATGGGCAAAACTGCTATTCAAATTATAGCTTGCTACAGATCACCCACCATGTCCCAGGACCCTCACTCCCCATTCCTGGAAACACTGAGAAACATAAAGGTCCTACCAAACACCCTGATATTGGGTGATTTCAATTACCCAAACATTAACTGGGAGAACTACTCAAGTACAGACTCCTTTGCCCAAAATTTCCTAGAATTTATACACTCAAACGCCCTGGATCAACTGGTCAACACCGCCACCAGAGGTGACAACATATTGGACCTGGTCATCACCAACATGGGCGACCGGTGTTCCACACCGGAGGTCAACCCCTCGCTGGTTAGATCTGACCATAAACTAATCACTCTGGATATCCACATTCCGCCACCACCCCCGGTCAAAGAAACCACCGTGAAAAACTTTTCAAAAGCAAACTTCACGTTACTTAAGACCGCGGTGGGAAGTTTTAAAGCCCCCATGCTAAAGGATAACTCTGTCCAAGCTGCAAAATCCTTTACTAATGCACTCTACGGGCACCTACAAGAATGCATGGATCATGCTATCCCAAACAAAACCAAGACGCACTCTTCCAAGAAAAGGAAACCAGTCTGGTGGACCCCTGCCATAAACAAGCTATACAATAGAAGGAGGAAACTAGTACAGAAAAGACTAAAATCCCAAGAAGGGAAGACATCCCTGATCAGTATCAGCAAGAAACTACGTTCCCTCATAAAATCATCCAGGGCTAGCTTCAAAAGAAAAATTGCCATGGACTCCAAAGATAACCACAAGGTATTCTTTAGCTATGTCAAGCATCTAAGTGGCAATTCCCAGATCTGCTTGGAGTTGGTGCAGAATGACACAAAACATACTGAACCGACTGATATAGCCAACAACCTGGCAGACAGGTTCAGTGCAAACTTCACCCCCCTCTCACCCCCAAAAGGGCCCATAACTATACCAGAAGAATATAGTGCCCCTGAAATCACAGACACTCAGGTTAAAACAGCCCTCTCCAAAGCCAAAAACACAGCATCAATGGGACCGGACGGTGTCCCAGGCTGCGTCCTACATGAGCTCAAAGATGAACTAACCCCTCACCTAAACACACTGTTTAAACTCAGTCTCTCCACAGGCTACATGCCCACAGAGTGGCACACAGCAATGGCTGTTCCCCTTCACAAAGGTGGAGCCACAACGGAACCCGGGAACTATCGCCCTATAAGCCTGACTAGCTTGGTCTGCAAAGCTATGGACCGCATCATCATGGATCTCATTAACAGAGACATTGGAAACCTCCAAACACTGGACCCTACCCAGTTCGGCTTTGTTAAGGGCAGATCATGCCTCCTAAACCTGGTGGACTTCTTTGAGACAGTTACCAAGGCTATAGACGAGGGAAAGTTGGTCCACACAGCTTACCTAGACCTCGCAAAGCCTTCGACACCATTCCCCACCCAGGTATTATAGACAAGCTCACCAGCCTGAACATAAACCCCCACGTCATGAGATGAGTTGCCAACTGGCTCGCGGACAGAACCCACATGGTAAGAGATGCAGGAGCTAGGTCTGACTCTAAACAGGTTACAAGTGGCGTTCCCAAGGGCTCAGTCCTAGGACCCCTCCTGTTCGGCATATACTTCTCAGAGGTACAGGCAAGCACAGGAGGACTATGGCTGACAAAGTTCACAGATGACTGCAAACTAGGGGCTATAATTGACTCTCCGGCTGACACAGACATCCTCCAAAATAGTCTCACTGAGACAGATACCTGGTGTCAAAACCATGGCCTCAAGCTAAATGCCAAAAAGTGCATAGTCATCCCCTGTGGAAAAAACAAAGTACCCACAAACTACCACATAGGTGGTAGCCCCCTAAATACAGAAGACATAATAAGGGATCTGGGGACCCAAGTAGATAGTAACCTCTCCTTTGATAATCACATTGCCAAAGTGGTTAGAAAATCCTTCTATGTGGTCCACCTATTCACAAAAGGGTTTGCATCCAGATCAAAAGAGGTCATTGGGCCCCTCTATGCATCACTCATCAGGCCCATCATAGAATACAATACCCCATTTGGGATGTACCTTACAAGACACCTGCAATAACTGGAAAGACCACAGAAGTACCTCACCAAGTGGATCACTGGCCTCAAGCAGATGCCCTATGCAGCTTGACTGAAGAAACTCCAGCTGTACTCGGTTGCATACCACCTACTCAGAGGTGATCTCTGCCTGACATACAAGGCCATGTCCAACCCAGAACTGAAGGACATGCTCCAACTAAAGAAAACCATATCCCCTCGAGCCACATGCTCCAGGGATCTAAACCTCACCACAACATTAAATAGGACGTGCTGGAAGGATAGATTCCTGTCCCAGAGACTTCCCATGCTCTGGAACAAGATTCCAATCTACATTAGGCAGAGCTCCTCACTAACCCTTTTCAAGAGAAACCGTGACGAGTGGATGGGAAACAGAAAGTTTACCCCAGGGATCACTTCAATGGCTCTGCTGGACAGAGGCACAGGGAACTAATCTAAGGGGGCGGAGAAAGCCAACACATTCTGGCTAGGCTTATAAATGCCTTCGGGCAGATAGCCTAGTACCTACCTATGAACCTATGAACCTAATAAAGATCTTTATTAATGCAAGGCAGACTAAAACCATTCTATTTTGAAGTACTGGTGGGCCTAAGAAATTAGGTAAGCAGCTTCTAGACACTGAAAGAAGACTTTCCCATTTAGCTCGCTGGTAACAATGAATAAATAAATATAATTGATTTTTCTTGAGTGAGGCATGAAAATTATTCCTCCTTAACCTGCAAGGAAAATGCAGTTTTCCCACAGCTGGAATTCCCCCTCTATTTCGGATTGCATTGACATTACTCTGTCACTGAGCCAGAATAATTAGCTAATGCAGTCACTGGAACCATTTTGATTAATTTATTACTAGGACTGATTCATACATTTGTTCATTCTTTTACTCCACTCTCCCACTTCCCTTGTGCTAGTCCTCTTTCTTAAGGTTGTGTGACTAAGTTCAGAAACAACTGTATGCAGCAAAACAGGCATTAAAGCTGAGATCAAACAAAAATTGTCAGACAGGTACTCTGCACAAAAAAAAAACATGGAATAAGGGGCAAGCAACTCTAATGTTTTTGATGAGTAGAATTGTTAGTTGCTTTATCTGACACAGAAACAGGATATAGAGTGCTTTTGGCAAACAAGACCTGTCAGGTTTGCTCATAATTCTACCTAATGGATAAACTGCATTTCCTGTTAACCAGTGTGATGTTTCTTCCTACATCCTGCTAGAACTGCTTAATGTCACAAAGTCTGTAACACAGCTATATTATGGTTTCATGGATGGAGAACTTTAATGCAGTTGGTGAAGTGCATATTTTGTTGTTCTCTCTGTTTTTTCCAAGACAGAGCTTTGTGTATGTATGTATGTGCGTGTGCGTGTGTGTGTTTGTGTGTGTCTGTGTGTGTGTGTGCGTGTATATGTGGGCAGGTGTGCACATGCATGTATGTATTTTGCGTATGTAAGTGCTCTTTCTTTAAAGCACCTGACATCTATGGAACTGTTTCTACTGGTGTTCAGAGGGCTTCTACCAAACACAATGTGTGTTTATATATTTTTGTGTGCATGTGTAATTGTGTAAGCACTACTTTATTTTATTTTAGTTCTCTGAATAGAGAAGTTAAGTTAATAAATGGGTTTTTTTGCAAAGACTGGAAACCTGATAATAAATGACTGTACCATTTTCTTTGGGAAGCGATTCTCTTCACACTTTCCATGCAATTAATTTTTCTCCATGGACCTCCTTATCCTGAAAATATCTCTTAACTCTCCAGATTTTGACAAAATGTCCAGATATTTGCCTCATATTTTTTTGTCCGTTCCTCATAAAATGTGTGTTTTCCTGGCAAATTACTGAGGATTAAAGACACTGAGTAATGCCAAACACTTGAGTTTTAGACTTGATGTCCTTCTTATCCTTAAGAAAATGCACAGTAACACAAATCCTGTTATGCCACCAAATTTCTACATTTATAAGAACAATATTTAAAATCTGTCTCTATTTGTGGGCCTTCGTCCCTCCATTATGTCAGGCTTTGTCCAGATCTCTTGCACTAAGAGGTTGAGAGGTATGCGTCCTGTAGTATATGCTACTGTTTGCAAACTTGGATTGTACTAGTCAAGTGTTCAAAAACCA